>NC_056737.1:1690501126-1690608626 GCF_019279795.1 Protopterus annectens | reverse complement strand
ATGAAAAGAAAGCAAGCCAAATTGACAAGAGACCTTAGGGACTACAGGGCGGGTGAAGCATACCCCAAACCTAGACCTGTTAACCGTTGGGTCAAAGTAACCCCTTTTAACAACAACCAGCAACCTGTTGAAAATATTGTTAATGCTTCCGAACACGATGGACAAGAGGTTTTTTATGACCACGATGGCAGGTTCCCTTTAGATTACCCATCTCCGTTGCGACGTTCAGACAGGATTCGCAACAAGAATCCAGTATATTACAATTTTCGCAACCATCGACCGATTTACTCATGACTACTGACCCAGACATACATCTTCAGATAGTACAACAGGGGAATATTTTAGAATTTAACAACTACAAAATATTCAATTACAGTAGTTTGTCGGTCAGTTTGGATTATTTTAAACTGTTTTCTAAGGTTTTCAAATTTATTCCTAAAAGGAAAGCTAGTATACCAAGATCTATAGTAGACTTAAAGTTATTTTTACGAAAAAAGAATTTAATGTTACTACTTCAAGATACCTGTAATTCAGGTTCTCATCCAGTTCCCTTTAAGAAAAAAAGTACAATTAACCCCCCATTACACCCACAACTGAGAAATTTGGAGAATGTATTGGAGAGGGAAATAAGAAATACCATTGTTAATCACAGAATTTTTCCAAACTTGTCCCTTGAGGAGAGAAAACTACTAACAGGACTGCAGAACAATAGCCAGATCAGGATTATGCAACCAGACAAAGGGGGTGGCACTGTCCTTATGTACACCATTTTATACGAATCCAAGATGAAGGATTTTTTATATGATACCACCAAATATGCAAGAGCCTCGATCAATGAGGTTAATATAGCTAACTCAAAAATCAGTTTACTCTTGCAAGATTTACTTTTGGAAGGTTCCATTACAGGGGACTTGTACAATTATTTAATTAATCCACATCCTAAAGTTCCTTCTGTGTTTGGTATACCAAAGGTGCAAAAGGACCCACAAGACCCCCCTTTACGAGTTATTGTTTCATCAGAGGGATCAGTTACTATACCCTTGGCTAAATTTGTCGACGACAAATTAAAGCAACTTTCATACAGGGGTGAAGCAGTTCTTAGAGACTCATGGGATTTCCTGAGGTCAGTTCAACCGCATCTATTTTCTTCGAACCTTATATTCATTACTATGGATGTTGTGGATTTGTTTGGTTCCATTCCCCATGAGATAGGACTCCAATGGTTAGAAGACAGCATGAGAGACAGTCAACTTTTTTCCCAGAATGACTTTAGGAATTGTTTGTCTTTCATGGAAACCATTCTAACTAACAACTTCATGTTTTTTCAAGGTGAGTTCTTCAAACAAACCAAAGGGGTAGCCATGGGTGCCAAATGTGCACCAACTTATGCAAACATAGTTTTGACCAGGTGGGAGGAATTGTTTGTCCTACACAGTCCTTATTCCAATTGTTGGAATATGTACAGAAGATTCTTGGATAATATAGTTATTTTTTGGACTGATACTGAAGAAAAATTCTTTGAATTTTTGAATTATATAAAGGGTACTACTAGCTTTCTTGATTTCACATTCACTTTGAATGCACAAACATCAACATACTTGGATATTTCCTTAACCAAAACAGGGTTAGGGTTTTCATCCAAAATACACTGCAAAGATACTTTTTCCAATGCTTACCTACATTTTAAAAGTGGCCACCCATTTTATCAGAAAAAGAACCTTGTTAAGGGACAATTGGTCATGGCAAGCAGGATGACTTCCCAAGACGATGAATTTTTGGTTGAGAGTAAGAAAGTTATGGATATGTTTGAGGAAAGGGGTTACCCGCAAGATTTAATGCAGGAAGTTTTTGAGGGTGTTTTTCAAGGGAGAAACGGTAGATTTGCACCCATCTTAGGGATGGGCATTGAATTGTTAAGAGACAATGATGAGGTGACTCACCAAACCAACAATTGGGAACAAGCATTTGTTTTTGATTATACAGGAGACTCCAAGGTTATCAAGGAACTTGTTTCTAGGGAATGGAACAGATTTGTGGAAATTTCAGATCTGAATTTAGGGGGTTTGCAGCCCCTGAAATTAATTTATCGGAAAGACTTAAACTTTAAACAACTGTTTGAATTTGGTGGATCTAGTAACAAGGAAGGTGGTTCACGGAAGAAGGGCACTTTTAAATGTGGTGCCTGTTCACAATGTTCTCATATAGTCAATACAAGTGAAATACATATTTTGGCTAGGAACAGGCACATTTGTAGTAACAGTTATGCTAACTGTAATACTCAAGGGGTGGTTTATATTGTTACTTGTAATCAATGTGCATCCTTTTACATTGGGAAAACTGAAAGGAGATTGAGGAATCGAATGTATGAACACTTCTATGAAATTAAAAAACAAAACAGTAAAAATGCATTGTTTCGTCACACCATTGATTGTCCACAGACTACCTTTTTCTTTTATGTACTGGACATAGTTCCTAAGAATATCACGGGTGGTATGTGGGAAGCCAGGTTGGAATACAGGGAACTGTTTTGGCAGATAGTCCTGGAATCCACAAAACCACCTGGTTTAAATGATTTTGTGTCCATTACTCCTGTTCTTAAACTCAGAGCAGCAAAACTTTGAGGTAATGTGTGCTCTGACACACAAGGTGGCAGTATTGTACCACTATTTAGAAGCACATAAGGAAATACTATGATTTTTAAACAACATTACCTTTTATTAAATCAACTTTTTTAATATGTATTTAAGGTTTTAATTCACTTTATTGAGTAGGTATGTTTTTTTCAATGATACAAATCTTTTTTATATCACAACCAACATTTCATATTTATTATGTACGCTTAAATTAATTTTAAAGTTTTTTTGTTGTATTTGAAAGGGAATTTTTTACCTTAATTCATTCTGTTATATTCAAAGTAGTCATTCGATTGGATAATTAATCAATTATGAATCAGTGTAAAGGTATTTAAGGTGTTTTAACTGTGGGATTTTGTGTGTGCTTTTTCTGAGGAAGACTTGCTACTTGTGTCGAAAACGTATTTGTTTGTTGGCGTTAAATTAAAGAGGATTTACTTCTGGTTTCTGACCCTCATTTGGCTCTTCTAGCGGACTTTTTTCAGGTTCCAGGTTTTTTTGGTTCGCTTACATCTCCTTTCAGAGGTTTGATAAAATATTAGTGTTGCATTTTAGTTTTCCTTCTATCCAGGAATCAGTTACATGAACATTAAGTATTTGCTGAAAACAAATAAAAAAATGACAATGCAGAAATATTACTGTGACTAGTTAAAACAAGTATTATAAATACAGTGTACTAAAAGTGTTGGTTAAAGAAAAAGCTGTTCTATTGAAAACAGAAAGTAGCAAACAGTGAGTGGAAGACAAAGAAAGAGAGATTGTGTGTGCACTTGTCTGTGTGTAGGTGTGTGTGTGTATGTGTGTGTGTGTGTGTGTGTGTGTGTGTGTGTGTGTGTGTGTGTGTGTGTGTGTGTGCGCATATGTGCAGTCAAACATGCATCACTAATGATGTTTATCATGCTGACCATGGTTTAGAACCATCACCAAAAGGAGAAGTTCACAGTTTATATATGTATATATATATATATATATATATATATATATATATATATATATATATTTATATATGTTGTCTTTCGGCTTTTCCCAGTTAGGGGTCACCACAGTGGAACTCCGGTCCGCTAATGATTGGTAGTAGATTTTTCATGAATGCCAAGGTGCCAGCTCGACATTCAACCTTTCAGCGAAGGCATGCCCATTTACACATGTCTTTCGAATGCCCACCCAACTGCGGGGAGGACATATATATATATATATATATATATATATATATATATATATATATATATATATAGGGGCCAGCTCCCACATACAACACTGCAACTACACACAGGTGCAGAAATCAACCCAGCAAATACATAGGTACTGACACCTAAATAATCTTAGAAAGCACATTGACCAGTGAACAAAAGTCAGTGATTCAGTGATGCAGCCAGTGGGAAAGGCAACAGACTGTTTCCAAAGGACAGTACTTTACCTGGCAAGTAGTTCTGCGAAAAGGGTAACTGGTTGCATCACTGCCTGCATTTCCCTGTAGGATGTTGCACCTTTTAAGAGCAAGAGAAGAAATAAATTTTACTGATAACGATCTGAACGACGAAACACCAGTGTCAAATTCTGTCTCTGGAAATAGGATCCACAAAATTGTAAATTTTTTTAAAAGGCAGTGACCCTGGAATATACAATTCAACCTCTTAGCCTAATAAATCTGGACAAAGCTAAAAATAATGTGGGGACACAGGCTCAAAAATAGGGATGGATTTTAAATATTGGTATTATAAACTTAGAAAGTTAATAGAATAAAATGTTTTACATTACCATGCATTTTCTGAAGGATATGAAATCTGAAACTCAAATCTCTGTCATTGTGTAATAATTTCCATCCTCTATGATTGGCCAGAAAACTGCACATGTTATGAAGAATAAAACAAAAATATCACTCAAAAATCTGGAAATTCTGCAAAAATCTGGATAGTTGAGAGATATGCCCTGGAATTAAATTATCTTATATAAATAAGACTTCCCAGATTTTTCAATAGCACAATTTTATGTACTGCTGAAGGCAAATGAAAGAAATCAATATAAAACAAAGCCAGAAGTCACTCAAGAGCTGTAAACACCAGCATTCATTAATGCTTTACAGTAGTGTTCTTCTTGAAATATATACCCACAAGTGATTAACCCTTTCTTTCCTCAGACAGCAAAATGGAGCACGTCCCACTAACAAAATACCTTTCTAAAAGATGTCCTAGTACAATCATATAGATATATTTTAATGTTATTAGATACAAGGTTAAATGTAAAATACCCTAATGGAGAAAAGACACTCTTCAACAGGATGTTAATACACAGGTAAAGCATAGTAACAAAACCAATTTTACATCTACACAACAGCATATTAAATCATTGCAAAATTCAGATTAAAAAAAAACAGCAACAAAAAAGTGCCATCTTGTTTGCACTCACTAAACATGGCTTCATTTAGCAAGTGAGAAAAACCATAACAATAAAATAGAGCTAAATAAAGAAATTGCAGCAGCAGCTACAAGATCCTGTCATCTCCCTTCTATTTGCTAAGCAATTAGTAAGTGTGGAAAAAAAACTAAGCTAATAAAAGTAAATCCAGCACCATCAGCAGTTACAACTAGATCTTCTATTTCCCATCCCTTCACTATGATTTGTTAGTGAATGTGAAAAAATAAAATAAATGAATCTAATGCAAGTAAGAGCAGTTATAAGAACCAATGCATATGTGTGTGTGTGTGTGTGTGTGTGTGTGTGTGTGTGTGTGTGTGTGTGTGTGTGTGTGTGTGTGTGTGTGTGTGTGTGTGTGTGTGTGTGTGTGTGTGTGTGTGTGTGTGTGTGTGTGTGTGTGTGTGTGTGTGTGTGTGTGTGTGTGTGTGTGTGTGTGCGCACATGTGGGTGTGGAGAGAAAGACAGTGATATGGTGTGCATGCGGATGGCGCTGAACGCTTTGCATTGTACGTTGTTACTATTGCTGCTGCTTATTATTTATGTATTTGTTCTTTTTATTATAATATGAGGTATACACAGTCAAAAGAGTCTCTGTAATTGTTGGGTACATTTGTTTATGTTGAATATTGAATGAAAGAAAACAACTTGAGGGTGGGGTTGGGTGCAAAAATAATGTAGTAATAAAAGAAAACCAAATGCACCCAACTTACACAGACACTGACTTTAATCGAATAAAACAACAAACAGAGTAAGTGCTTTCACGACCAAAAACTGTTGCTTCATCAGACAAACTTAGAAAAAACACAGCATCCATATATAGTGTTAGTTATATCAATTAAGTCATTAATTAATCAACTGATGCAATCAAATAAGACATAAAAATCTTAAAAAGACAGCAGTAAAAACATCTTTAAAAAGTAAATACAGTATAACATAGAAACCTATATATTAATATATATATATATATATATATATATATATATATATATATATATATATATATATGCATGCATTTACTATGCATAAAATATATAAATATAAATATGAATATAGAAATCAATGCTTAAGCCTCCTTAGTTTTAGAAAAGGCTTAACAGAAAAAAACGCCATTCAGGCCTGGAGGTCTCTCTGATTCTAATAAAAGTATCCATTTTTGTTCAGCTGCCTCTACTGTATTTTCAATGTCTTCCCCTTGGGGACTAGCATCAATTACCTGAATAACAAAAAAACCTAAATTTATGTGAGGGATCAGTTGCCATGACATGATTTGCTAAAGCATTATTATTTTTTTTTATTTCGAATATCCCTATTATGTTCTAATATTCTGTCCTTCAAAGCCTCTTGGTTTTCTCTACATAAAAGACATGACACAGCTGGCAGTACGCAAAATATACTATATTAGAAGTAAGACAATCAGCATAATAATTAATATGTATAGTGAAATTCTTAGTAGGGTGTGGATATGAGACATTAGAAAAAATAGAAGGACAGGCAGAACATCTTCTGCAAGGAAAGGTGCCTAACCTAATAGACTCATATGATCGCCTTACAATATTTTTATTGCATAGATGCTGTTTAAATGACTTATTATTCCGAAAGGAAAAAGCAGGAACAGTGCTAATCTTACTCTTTAGCTCAGGAATTGTAAAATATGCCAATTTATTTTTATAATATCACAATACTCATTGATGTCACTCGAAAACTAGAAAATAATTCTGAAATCATTAGAACTGGCATTACTACCTTGACAATTATGTACATCATTCACTACATCCCTAAAATAGGGTTTACATCTATCACTTCTGTGAGTCCAAGCTTCATCTATTACAGTATCTGTCTCTTTCACAGAGTACCCTTTTTGCAAAAACTCCTGTTTAAGTACGCATAAGGCATTTTGCGCCTCTAGATCATTGTTGTGAAGTCTGATCACCCTATAAACTTGTCCTTTTAACATTTTACGGAGAATAAGCCTAGGGTGCATGCTATTTTTATGTAGTAGATTATTTTTTCTTGTGGGTTTTTTTTATATAAACCACTACTGACCTCATTCAGGTCAGACTTCTTGAGAAGTACATCTAAAAATTCGATTTCACTCTGAGAACATCTGTAACTAAACTTTAGGAATCCAGTAGCATTATTCATATATTCAACCAGTTTTCAAGTTCAGTGGCATCACTTTTCCATACCATAAAGATATCGTCCACAAAACGGACATACCATGAAATATGGTTACTTAAATCATTGTTTGCTGCTAGAATAGTGGTCTGTTCCCATTGTGTTAAAGCTAGGTTGGCGTAGCTATTTGCACAAGGAATGCCCATAGCCACGCCAACCTTCTGCAAATAGTAATCATTTTCAAAAAGAAAAACATTATTTTCTAGAATAATTTCTAATAGAGTACATATGAGTCCTAAATGGTCACCATTAAGACATTTGTGCAAACTAAGGAAAGCTCTGATCATATCTATACCCCATTCATTAGGGATAGAAGTAAAAAGAGACTCTATATCTAAGGTAACAAACATGTAATCTCCATCTATAGTAGAAATTCTATTGTGTAATCTTTCCAAAAAACTTTTTGCATCCTTGAGAATGGTAAAACAGTCATCCAAATAAGGGTGTAGTGTGTCATCCAAATAAGGGTGTAGTGTGTTCTCCACATAAATTGATAGTGCTTCAGTACACCAGCCAACACTGGAGACTATTGGTTTCATGGGTGGAAGGAACTTGTTTTTATGTACCTTTGGTAGGCCATATATTCTAGGAATAATGGGGTTAGGTGTGTTCCATTGATGTAGTGGGTGACAAATTGGAACACTTACAAGAAAATATATTGTCTTTTGACAAGAGACTACAACTCACAAAAATTATGAAGTTGCAGCGAGATTTAAAAGATTTTCAAACCCAGAATGTCTTTTCCTGGCCGAAAGAGCAGTCAGGAACAGCTGCTACAGAATCAGCAAATTACTCACGTAATTCAACTGCCAATAGTGTGCATGTAAAGGGTGGAGCTCTGACTGCAATGTGCATTCCTACAGTTACCAGCATATCAGCAATTGAACAGCCACTATCTGGCAATGCTGAAAACACACTTCAAATGGAATTAGGCGCTAATATACCAAGCGCCTCAGAAGCTAGTACTAGTGCTTTGTCTAGCACTAGTATGACAGTATCGTCTGCCATAACATTGCAAGATCCTGGTACTACAAATGATAGTGCCCTTTTTTTAGACAACAAGCGAACTGTGGATTTCTCATTAATAAATCCATTACCCATCAGAAGCAGCTCGAGGAGCATAGTAAGGAAGGGCAAGATACAGAGAAACAACAGTGTGGAAAGGAATACTCCAACCATGAAAAAACATTGTTTTTAAACCAAGGTTTGGTTTTTAATTTTTCTTCTTTTGACTTAACAGCAGAATTATTCAGCTCCTTAATAAGGGTTTGTCATTTATTCTGGCCAGAAAATCTGAGCATACTGAAATGCTTAAAGATCTGAGACTGCTAGGTAGAAACTTGATGTTATGAAGTCTATTTAATGACAACCCAAATAGTACTTCCAATTTTAAGACACCTAGTATGTTTGTTCCTGTTACAAACCCTGTTGTACAAACTTTTATTGATGTTTGTGAATCTCAATTCAGGGCATTATTTGAAAATGGCACTAAGGCTAGTTTTTGCAATATGTCTGAACAAGACTTTAATGCTCTTTGTGAACTAAAACATATGCAGTCTATTGATATAAAACCTGCAGACAAGGGTAGTGGGATTGTTATTCTTGACAAGGAATAATATTTACGTCAAATTGAAGTGTTATTGCATGATACGGTGACTTACTGCTGTATTTCTAAACAAATTGTTGATGGAATTATAGAAAAAGTTTATTTTCTGGTTTTTGACCTATTAATGACAGGTTTAATTGATAAAGACTTGTTTAAGTATTTTAACACACCAAACAATTCCTAGAATATATGGCCTACCAAAGGTACATAAAAATAAGCTCATTCCACCTGTGAGACCAATAGTCTCCAGTAGTGGCTGCTGTACTGAAGCACTATCAATCTATGTGGAGAACACATTACACCCTTTTTGGATGACTGTTTTACCATTCTCAAGGATACAAAAAGTTTTTGGAAAGATTACACAATAGAATTTCTACTGTAGATGGAGATTACATTTGTTACCTTAGATATAGAGTCTCTTTTTACTTCTATCCCTAATGAATGGGGTAGAGATATGATCAGGGCTTTCCTTAGTTTGCACAAATGTCTTAATGGTGACCATTTAGGACTCATATGTACTCTATTAGAAATTATTCTAGAAAATAATGTTTTTCTTTTTGAAAATGATTACTATTTGCAGAAGGTTGGCATGGCTATGGGCACAGCTTGCACAAATAGCTACGCCAACCTAGCTTTAACACAATGGGAACAGACCACTATTCTAGCAGCAAGCAAGGATTTAGGTAACCATATTTCATGGTATGACCGTTTTGTGGACGATATCTTTATGCTATGGAAAAGTGATGCCAGTGAGCTTGAAAAACTGGTTAAATACTTGAATAATGCTACTGGATTCCTAAAGTTTAGTTACAGATGTTCTCAGAGTGAAATTGAGTTCTTAGATGTCCTTCTCAAGAAGTCTGACCTGAATGAGGTCAGTAGCGGTATATAGAAAATAAATACACAAGAAAAAATGCTCTACTACATAAAAATAGTATGCACCCTAGGCTTATTCCCTGTAACATGTTAAAAGGACAAGTTTATAGGGTGATCAGACTTCACAACAATGATCTAGAGGCGCAAAATGCCTTATGCGTACTTAAACAGGGGTTTTTGCAAAAAGGGTACTCTGTGAAAGAGATAGATACTGTAATAGATGAAGCTTGTACTCACAGAAGTGATAGATGTAAACCCTATTTTAGGGATGTCATGAATGATGTACATAATTGTCAAGGTAGTAATGCCAGTTCTAATGATTTCAGAATTATTTTCTAGTTTTCGAGTGACATCAATGAGTATTGTGATATTATAAAAAGAAATTGGCATATTTTACAATTCCTGAGCTAAAGAATAAGATTAGCACTGTTTCTGCTTTTTCCTTTAGGAATAATAAGTCACTTAAACAGCATCTATGCAATAAAAATATTGTAAGGCGATCATATGAGTCTATAAGGTTAGGCACCTTTCCTTGCAGAAGATGTTCTGCCTGTCCTTCTATTTTTTCTAATGTCTCATATACACACCCTACTAAGAATGTCACTATACATATTAATTATTATGCTGATTGTCTTACTTCTAATATAATATATTTTGCTTACTGCCAGCTGTGTCATGTCTTTTATGTAGAGAAAACCAAGAGGCTTTGAAGGACAGAATATAAGGACATAATAGGGATATTCGAAATCAAAAAAAGAATAATGCTTTAGCAAATCATGTCATGGCAACTGATCCCTCACATAAATTTAGGTTTTTTGTTATTCAGGTAATTGATGCTAGTCCCCAAGGGGAAGACATTGAAACTACAGTAGAGGCAGCTGAACAAAAATGGATACTTTTATTAGATGCAGAGAGACCTCCGGGCCTGAATGGCATTTTTTTCTGTTAAGTCTTTTCTAAAACTAAGGAGGCTTACGCATTGATTTCTATAGTCATATTTATATTTATATATTTTATGCATAGTAAATACATTCATATATATATATATATATATATTTTTAATATATATGTTTCTATGTTATACTGTATGTACTTTTTAAAGATGTTTTTACTTCTATCTTTTTAAGATTTTTATGTCTTATTTGATTGTATCAGTTGATTTATTAATGACTTAATTGATTTAAGTAATACTATATATGGATGCTGTGTTTTTTCTAAGTTTGTCTGATGAAGCGACAGTTTTTGGTTGTGAAAGCGCTTACTTTGTTTGTTGCTTTATTCGATTAAAGTCAGTGTCTGTGTAAGTTGGGTGCATTTGGTTTTCTTTTATTACTACATTTGTTTATGTGTTTGTGTGTGTTCATGTGCATGGGTGTGATGATGTATGCATGTGCATGAGTGTGTGAGCATATTTCAGTTGTGATTTATTTGCATCTGTCTGTGTATGTACATTTGTTAAGTGATTTTGTGTGTGTGTGTGTGTGTGCGCACGCGTGTGTGTGTGTGTGTGTGTGTGTGTGTGTGTGTGTGTGTGTGTGTGTGTGTGTGTGTGTGTGTGTGTGTGTGTGTGTGTGTATACTTGCACCTGTATGAACATTGTTAAACTTTTACATAACTTATAAATTGGATGCAAAATACTTCCTCCAATAGCAACTTTGATGCAAAGGTAATTCTGATAATCTAAGTGACTCTTTTATAACTAGACATGCTTTCATCCAGGCTTCCACTGATCTTTCATCCCCAGGCATGCAACCATTAATGTGAATAAATAGTGAAGAAATTCTCCTTGAAGAAGACATGCAAATTAATGTTGCTATTTTTCTGAAAGAATTCTCTTATTGAAGAAGAAATGCAAATTAGTTTTAATATTTTCCTGAAAAAATCTTCTTCTTGAAGAAGAAATGGAAATTAGTTTTACTATTTTTCTGAAAGAATTTTAATTTTAGTCTTAGAAGTGAATGAAACATTGGTATATTACATTATACCTGGATTGTATACACACAGAGATACATTTGTTATAATGTAGTGGGGACCCTGATATGTAGCATACATTTTACATATCTGAATGCATTAAGCAACACATATAAAACATTGGTAATATTTCAGTATACAGATCTTAGCAAAAATTTCCTGTATGTGTGCAGTTGCTGACATTGCCTTCTTACAGATATAAACATCTTTCTGGTCGAGGCCTACTTGCCTAAGAACATAAGGCTTCAACATAAGGATATACATCTTGTCATCCATATACTAAGTCGTTCCCATACTGTCTTTATTCTGATGAAATGCTAATTAAAGGTGAGAATTTCAGTTCTCATACCATCATGTCCCCTGCAGCTTTCAGCAAGCCTTATTGATATAATTTCTAAAGAAAGTTAATTCATAAAGTCACCAGGGCTGTTGATAACAACACCTTTATGTTCTTGAACAGTTATATTAATATTCTCAGTTGGAAATGGTATGTTACAAATGTCTTGCTATGTCAATTTGTACTACAGGACAGTGTGAGAAATTAGAAATAGTATCTCCCATTGAATGTCAACCTTTCAACATAAATGTCCAAAAAGACTTAAAAATATATATGTATTTGAGGGCTTTGATTTTAAAAGATACACCAGTGCTTTATGTAATTTTCAAACATTTTGCAAAGATACACAGTCTTTACTAACTGTTGGTTTGCAAGAATATAATGTAGCTTAAGAAACTGAAAAGTCAGAAATATACAACTTGTAAAATTTTATTCTACAGTTTTCATTTAACCTCTAAAGGAAACTTGATTTTATCATTTATTTCTGTAAAAATACATCTTTGAATTAAAACTTTTGTTCATCCTGACTAAACTGTGTCAAAGAAAATCAAAAAGCAATTTATGTCACTCTCATTGAAGGTAATGCATTTAGCATAGAGCTGGAAATATATGTATAAATGTTCTCTACGAGCCTTATAGAAAATGGGGCACTGCATTAATGCATGGAAAAGGAAGCTTTTAAAGAAAATAACAGAAATTAATTGTCCTGTCACACAGCAAAGTAAACCTGAGTTGGCACTCATATCGCAGAATGTAAATGAAAAATAATGAGAATAAAAGAATTATAAAACTAGAAAAGAATCAGGTTTTCTATCAGTTGTGCACACCACCGCACTGCAACCAAATATAAAGAGAACATGCATACTGTGTTCTTTCACCGAGTGTTTGCAAAATGCTCTTTCTGCAGAAAAGGATAAAAATATACCCCAAATATTATCTAAGCCTAAGAATGAAAATGTGTTGCAAAGTTAATTAAGTACACAATCACAGTTATAGGGGACCAAGCATAATATTATCTTCTGCAGTAATGCTTTGCATTAATATGCAGATCAGTCACTCATTCACTCTAGTAATACTGCACTGTTTACCAGTTCTTTAATGAGGTGGTAGTATCTAATCTGCAGTTCAATAAATCCAAAAGTTATAAGCATATTCCTCATTGCACTTCCAAGTTGGGTGAAATTAGCTGTCTTAAATGTTCATCTATTTCTCATTGTGTGCTGCACAGTATTTGACAAAGCAGACTTGAATCTCCCAAGTCTTAATTAAATAACAAACACCTTCATTATTTCTCAATAATATTTTCCTTGACTGACCATGAAAGCTCAGGCTGCTATAACAAAGACTTCTCTAAAACACACAAGAACAAGTCCATTGCTGACAATGAATCTTTCTTATTTTGTTTTCTAGGTTAGATTCTCAGTCGGGCTAAACTGTTTGATCTATCCTGATGATTTCTTGCCCATCTGTATTACATCCTCCATGCTCATAGCATCTGTAATATTATGTAAGATTGTGGCAGAGGTGTAGTTAGCTAGTTTTGCACATAGTCCCATCCCCAGATCTGCCATTTCTCCAGGAGAAAATAAAATAAATAAAAGCTCTTCTGAGAACTTGAAGAGCAATCCACACTTATAAGCAGTTTGCTACAGTTCATAACACACACCCAGCACATGCAGTACCTGCATATAGAAATAAATGCCAATATGCACGGAAGAGCAATGGGACAGATCATACCCCCTAATACTTTGTGCCTAGGATATACTGCCCTCTTCACCCCACTCTAGCTACATTACAGGATAGTGGGCTGTGCTTTGGACAGTCGTCTTAAAAAAAGGGTCTTAATCTCCTAACAATATTTAGGGGATCGGGTGCAGTAGAATTTAGGGGATTGTGCTTCCAAGTTTCCAGTCTGATTAAACATCATATCTTATGCAATGTTTATAATAATACTATAACAAATTATTTCATATATATACATACTCAAACTATGTGGGCATATGGATCCCCATTGTTTGACTGAATGTATGTTTGTTCAGCAAATGCAGTTGTGTGATTTAATGTCAAAAGTACTGATAGCCAAATGTTGGATAGGTCAGTGGTGTGGAATGAAGATATAGGTAAGTGGCATTGTGGGATTGAGAGCATGTGTGTGTGTGTGTGTGTGTGTGTGTGTGTGTGTGTGTGTGTGTGTGTGTGTGTGTGTGTATGTGTGTTTGTGTCTATGTTGAGCTCTGACTATTTATATGAAGTGATGCTTTCTGTCTACAACAACAATGAAATATACATCTTAAAAGGTGTTCATAGAACACTTACTTCATAAAATTAAGTGGTGCTGGCATTAGAATATTCACAGCAGAATATCTTTTAGCCTGGCTGACATGCAATCATAGCTGGCAATATGGCACAAATGGTTAATGCTGTGATGTGCTAACTGACATATTTCAGTCCCTCAATTTCTACTTGCAAAGAGTCTCCAAGAAAATAATTTAAAAGCCAGTGCTTCTGTTTTACTTCTACAAGGATAAGCTGCAGTAGGTCTTACACAATTAGTATATCAATAAGCAAATGTTAGTAATGCCAGTTTAAGTAACTGAAAACAGTTACTTTATTATTTAATAACAACTGCTGCTCGTACAGTTTTTCACAAACAAATCACATGCCTGTAGCTTTTATTATGAATGTGAATTTATTGCAAGTATGTTTCGAGAAAGAGGTTACCCCGATGATTTGTTAGAAAGACTGATACAAGAAGTTAAAACAGCAAGGACCACAAGGTTTTTGCCTATCCTGGGGAATTCAACAAAAATTTTTGGCAACACCAACATTAAAAACAATTCTCCAGTAGATATAAAACACTACAATTCAGCTTTGACTATTACTTTCAACGGCGAAACCAACATAGTTAAAAATATTATTAATGACAAGTGGAATAGGTTTGCCAGTTTTTCAGATTTGAATCTGAACTTTGAAGAATCCTTAAAAGTAGTATTTAAAAAAGGATGTAACATTAAGAACATACTTGTGGGTGGAAAACAGGTAACACATCTCCCAAACAAGTTGGGTACACATAATGTGGAAGCTGTCATTACTGTGTCAACATCAATCAAGGTGAGAAAATATATTTGAAAAGTAGAGGCAAAATTATCACTACTAAAGGATTTGCAAATTGCAATACTTGTGGTTTGGTATACATGGTGACCTGCGAGGCATGTGATTCTTTTTATATAGGGAAAACCAAGAGAAGGCTGAGACAAAGGGTATATGAGCACCTATATGATGTAAGATAGGAAAACACTAGCAATGCTTTGTTTAAACATACTTTAACATGTAAATCTGCAAAATTCCTATTCTTTGTCATAGAGGTATTACCCCCCGATCCCAGGGGTGGTCCTTGGGAGGCCTCTTTAGAATACAGAGAGTTATTTTGGCAATTAATGCTTGAGGCTAGCAGTCACCCAGGTTTAAATGAAATGATCTCTTTAAAACCTGTATTAAAGTTGAGATCAGCCAAGTTATAACCACTCACCCATATATCAGTTGTTATATATATATATATATATTTTATACACATTTAAATATTTTTTATACATACATTTTTACATGTTTTTCAAACATTTTGCACACAGGTACATTTTTATGTATGTTTTATGTATTAATTAAAATGTTTTTTAGAGCATACAATATTTATATACATTTTTACCATGTATTCCTGCCTGTAAAGTTTTTGTTTCACCACTAGATGGTAATGTTGTTATTTTTGATTTTATTAAGAAATCTGTAATTTCAATAACAAGGATGTTAATTGAATGTATTAACATTTTAATTAGTTAGGAGACACCATTGGTAGATTCAGATAACATCTGACTTAAATTTAGCACACTGAGCACTGTTTAGCTTTTCTGATGAAGTGCATGTCAATGAAAACGTGCTGAGAACTGTAGCAGCATTATTGTTTTTGTTTCTGTACTGTGAGGTTTGTTTGTGGAGTGAAAATAAACATCTCTTGTTGATCTGCTGTGCCTGTCTTTTGAGTTTACCAGTGTAAGTTTGGGCACATTGTCCACTTATTTTTATATACTAGTTTTTTGTTTGTGGTCATGGATCTTTCAGCAAGTTCCAGCAGTCATATTGTCAATGACTGTGATAACTCCAGGAAGTCCAATGAAGTGGGTGAACTTCGTAAACTGATTGGCCAGCTCTCTGAGTTGGTTGGCGTGTTAATGCCACTCAGCCAATCACTAATACAACATTCTACACAATCTCTTATTCCCTGCAACCAGGAAACAGCAGGACATCCAGCTTTGAAGGAAGGGACGGTTACCGGCTTAAACAATGGATCTAATGTGAGACGAGAGACTAGTCATGGCTTAAGGAACAGTTTGGATGGGTTTCCCAATCTTTTTTCCTCTGGAAATGTAACAGCAACAACTAGTGGAGTCGCTAGGTCGCAAGTTAAACAAACGGCCACTTTATTACCAGCTGCTGCTGCTACTACCAACAAAGGTACTAAAATTCAATTTAAAGACCCGCTTGAGTTTAAATTTGACTTTAAATAGCTAATTAGGCTGCAGGCAAATAACAAACATGATTCTTATGTTGAAATGGTGTCTAAAATTAATAGTTTACTTTTTAAATATAAATCAATGGAAATGGACAATATATATCTGAAACATTGCATTCAATCCAATATAGTCCCTAAGGGGCTTCAAGTGTGTAAATACTCCAATAATGTTAGGGAAGGCTCACAGTTTCATAAAGACTTAATTACTGCATTTGATAGGTGCGGTTTAGATATTATGCGAGCTATCATTGTCAACAATGAAGTAGAAATGGAGAAATTATATATTACAACTGATGAAATTAATCAGAAAATTGTGAATGACTTGTTATTTGGTATTGAAACTGAGAAAAACAAATATCACGACATGTTGAAGGATGTTGAGTTAAAATGTATGAAAGTATTTGAAAGAAAATCTAAGAAAATTGATAGAGACATGTTTGAATATGGTAATAACATACATTACCTTTCACCAAAAACAGGGGGGGGGTAACAACAATAAATATTCCAACCACGAATCTGTGGCATACAACGAGGTTTTTGACAACCATGACACATGCAATGACCAAGGTCCATTTCATAATGAAACTGACCCTTTAGAGTACCCCTCCCCCGGAGATCCAAAAGGTTGAAAAAGAAAGAACCCATAAACTACAACTGGAATTTTTACCAAAATCGAAGGAACAGGCAGTGGAAATAAAAACTGTAGAAGACATAATTATCAATGAATGTGTATACAGTTATAAAGATTTTAAAATATTTAACTACACTAATCTCACTGTCACTAAAATACATTTCAATTTGTTTTCCAAAGGTTTTACCTATATTCCCAGGGTCAAAGCCAACATGGTTGATTTATTAGTGGATGTTAAAATGTTTGTGAGACAAAAGAACTTTGAGATACGTTTTAATGGTTTAGATAAAAGAGAGAGTACTAGTATTTTAAAGAAAAAGAGTACTTTTAACCCACCGTTACATCCACAGCTCAAAAATTTTGAAAATGTTTTAGAGAAGCGTCTTAGAGATGAGCTTACATTTAATAAAGTACTCCCCAATCTCACAAAGGATGAATTCAGCATCCTTGATTCTTGTAGAACAGACAAGAATCTCAGAGTCATGAAGCCTGATACAGGAGGAGGAGTGGTTCTGATGGACCAAATAGACTATGAAGTCAAAATGCTAAATATGTTGAACGATGAAAATAAATATGAAAGAGTGTCTTTGAATGAGTTTAACATTGTGAAAAGGAAAGTTTCAATATGTCTTAACGACTTACTTCTTGAGGGGCTTATTGACTTAGAAACTTACAACTACCTATATGTTGAGAAACCAAAAATTCCTTCTATTTTTGGTATACACAAGGTCCACAAGAACCATTTGGACCCATCTCTTAGACCCATTGTTACAGCAGAGGGCTCTTTGACAGCCCCCCTAGCCAAATATATTGACTTCCATTTGAAGCCATTTATATTGGAACATTCCAACATTTTAAAAGACTCGTGGGATGTTTTGAAACACACTGATGTCCTACAGAAAACAAATACCCCATTTTTTATTTCTTTGGATGTGGTGAATCTATTTACTTGTATTCCCGATGAAATGGGTATTTTATGGTTTGAGCAATTTTTGGAGAGTCAAATTTCCATTTCCTTTAACAAGTTTCATACCTGTTTGATTCTTATGGACTTAATTTTGAAAAACAATTTTATATACTTTCAGGGTGAGTATTACAGACAATTAAAGGGTGTAGCCATGGGTGCACATTGTGCCCCCTTATATGCCAACATTATATTACTTAGTTGGGAAAACAAATTTGTTTTCAATTCCCATTTCAAAATTTTGTGGAATTACTATGGTAATTTTTTGGATGTCATTTGTCTTTTTTGGAATGGCACTGCTGACCACTTTCTTGAGTTTTACAAATATGTCTCACATACCACTGATTTTCTAAAATTTACTTACAAAATAGACAGCTCCCAACTTAGTTTTTTAGATGTGATCCTACAGAGAACAAATCAGGGGTTGAAATCTAAAATTTATAGGAAGGAGACCTTTTCTAACATCTACTTGCATTTTTCTAGTTCTCACCCCCCTTATCAAAAGAAGGCAATTGTCAAGGGTCAGCTAGTAAGAGCTAGCAGGATTACCTCAGATGAGACAGATTTCCAGATAGAATGTGAATTTATTGCAAGTATGTTTCGAGAAAGAGGTTACCCTGATGATTTGTTAGAAAGACTGATACAAGACATTAAAACAGCAAGGACCACAAGGTTTTTGCCTATCCTGGGGAATTCAACAAAAACTTTTGGCAACACCAACATTAAAAACAATTCTCAGGTAGATATAAAACACTACAATTCAGCTTTGACTATTACTTTCAACAGCGAAACCAACATAGTTAAAAATATTATTAATGACGAGAGGAATAGGTTTGCCAGTTTTTCAGATATGAATCTGAACTTTGAAGAATCCTTAAAAGTAGTATTTAAAAAAGGACGTAACATTAAGAACATACTTGAGGGTGGGAAACAGGTAACACATCTCCCAAACAAGTTGGGTACACATAATGTGGAAGCTGTCATTACTGTGTCAACATCAACAATGGTGAGAAAATATATCTGAAAAGTAGAGGCAAAATTATCACTACTAAAGGATTTGCAAATTGCAATACCTGTGGTTTGATATACATGGTGACCTGTGAGGCATGTGATTCCTTCTATATAGGGAAAGCTGAGAGAAGGCTGAGACAAAGGGTGTATGAGCACCTATATGACATAAGGAAGGAAAACACTAACAACGCTTTGTTTAAACATACTTTAACATGTAAATCTGCAAAATTACTATTCTTCAGCATAGAGGTACTACCCCCCCCCCCCCGATCCCAGGGGTGGTCCTTTCGGGGGGCCTCTTTAGAATACAGAGAATTATTTTGCCAATTAATGCTTGAGGCTAGCAGTCACCCAGGTTTAAATGAAATGATCTCTCTAAAACCTGTATTAAAGTTGAGATCAGCCAAGTTATAACCATTCACCCATATATCAGTTGTACTTGTATGTATATATATATATATATATATATATATATATATATATATATATATATATATATATATATATATATATATATATATATATATATATATATATATATTTTATACACATTTTAATATTTTTTATACATACATTTTACATGTTTTTCAAACATTTTGCACACAGGTACATTTTTTATGTATTTTTTTATGTATTAATTAAAATGGTTTTTAGAGCATACAATATTTATATACATTTTACTATGTATTCCTGCCTGTAAAGTTTTTGTTTCACCACTAGATGGTGATATTGTTTCTTTGATTTTGTTAAGAAATCTGTAATTTCAATAACAAGGATGTTAATTGAATGTAATAACATTTTAATTAGTTAGGAGACACCATTGGTAGATTAAAATAACACCTGACTTATAAATTTAGCACACTGAGCACTGTTTAGCTTTTCTGATCAAGTGCATGTCGACGAAAATGTGCTGAGAACTGTAGCAGCATTATTGTTTTTGTTTCTGTACTGTGAGGTTTGTTAGTGGAGTGAAAATAAACATCTCTTGCTGATCTGCTGTGCCTGTCTTTTGAGTTTATCAATGTCTAGGTTGTGTGATCAACAAAATAAGGACTTATTAATTAAAAAAAAAATGAACTGAAAATAAAGGTATACATGAAGTAGACTGACATTTCTTGGTCAACATTTGTCTTATTACAATGATCATAGAGGCAGACTAATAGCTGACCATCCAACTTTCTGAATGCTTTTTTCCATGTGTTTCATTAATTTTGGATAACATGGCGTTTTGCTATATTTTATTTTAACATGCATGACAAAGGATGGCTGTGGGACACTGCAGCCTCATGTAGCCTTTTTATCATATATTGTTAAATCTCAGAGGTTTGGCCAGGGACTTTGATTCTTTACCATCAGTCATTGGTGTGATGTCACTGATCATTTGCAGCAGTGCATGATATTTTGATGGAGAATCATTGCAAATTCAGAAAAAAATAGGAGAGCTCTACAACAATTCATTCTTCTTTCTTTATTTCCTTATTTTTTGTGTTAATCTTTTTCTTTGCAAGCCTGGTGAATATCTATCTCAATGCCAAAACTTCAACACAAATGAATCCAAAAGTAGATACAAACACACCCAACCAAGGCAAAAATCAGGAAGGCAACAGGATAAAATATAATATAAAAAATCCAAATGTTTATTAGGCCAAAGAAATGCAAGCGCTTTCACAGCAATAAAAAATGCTTCATCAGACGTATCCTGTTGCCTTCCTGGTTTTTGCCGTGGTTGCGTGTGTTCGTATCTATTTCAATGCAGTGATCATGCTCCATTCATTTTGTTTACTATAAGAGTGCTACTCACAGTGCGGCCACCACTGAGGCACCCATGAGAAACTTTGCCTTTAAATGGCCTAACTCCAGCATTGAAAACTACAATCCACTCTGCTGCAGGCCCCATGAGGAGCTCAGTGTCTCTCCAGCCTAACACCACTTTTAAGTATTCAACTGCGGTACCACATTTATCATTCTTATAAGAAAAGCACGGTCCGGGTGTGAACTGTCTGCAAACAGCTAAAGTTAACTTTGAACCTAACACCACTCTTAAGTATTCAACTGCAGTACCACCTTTATCATTCTTATAAGAAAATCGCAGTCTGGATCTGAACTGTCTGCAAACAGCTAAAGTTAACTTTGAACCTAACACTACTCTTAAGTATTCAACTGCGGTATCACCTTTATCATTCTTACAAGAAAAGCGCAGTCCGGGTCTGAACTGTCTGCAAACAGCTAAAGTTAACTTTGAACCTAACACTGCTCTTAAGTATTCAACTGCGGTACCACCTTTATCATTCTTATAAGAAAATCACAGTCCGGGTCTGAACTGTCTGCAAACAGCTAAAGTTAACTTTGAGTATGTGTCTACCTGTTTGAGCCAATATTCATTTTCCCCTGGAGAGCACTCTGCTTTGGCTTGTAAGCAACCCCCCCCACACACACACACACACACACACACACACACACACACACACACACACACACACACACACACACACACTCATCTTCCACTTTCTCTCTTATTCCCTTCTGTTAGCAAATAGTATCCATAACTGATCAATACTGTGTGGTCGTTAATTTAAACTGAGACCACAGTAGACTACTGATACAAGGTTATCCTGTTTTTCCACCTGAGAAATGGTTAAGAAATGACTTACAGTTTCAGGGCACTCCTTGGTCAATTGTGATTGTTTCTTAAACACAAACTTGACTTTGCTTTGGCTCATTAGCAGCAGTACAAAGAACTGCCTGCTCACACCCTTGTTCTCCCCTCCCCCTTCCCTGTTTATTACCTTAAGACAATTCCAAAGTTAATAAATATTACCTGTGGCAGGCACCATTTTTAAAACTACAATCCACTCTGCTACAGGCCCCATGAGGAGCTCAGTGTCTCTCCAGTAAGTGTTTTACAACTGTAAATGCATATTTATGTTGAACTGTGTTAGACATTTTACAACTGTATATGTTTATGTTGAATTGTGTTAGACATCTAATATAATTTATGCTTTATTATTGGAAGTTACTATGGCATGCTAGCACTTTGTCTGCACCAAGTTGTATTTAGTATAATAGTATGGTCTATTTGCATAGCTACACCTTGTTCACTAATGTTATTTATGTAATTGTGTTGTGTGTAGACAGCTCATACTGGTGACTAATTATTTGTATATAATTGTGCTATTACTGGTGGATAGAATCACATTAGAAAACCACGACAGAGTGCTGCTAGCTATATTTTTATCTGTGACTGCATAACTGTCTGAGGTTTCTTCTAACAGATGTTTTTCCAATTGGCTCAGTATCTGCATATACTAGTAGTTGGTTCAAGACATATTTTCCTGCATACAGTAGCTATTTGCTCAGTTTGTTTTTATGTAATCTTTATAATATATCTTTACCATCTCAAAAGTGCTTACTCCTCTCTGTACTCTTCTTTTCTAGACCTAACACCACTCTTAAGTATTCAACTGTGGTACCACCTTTACCATTCTTATAAGAAAAGCACAGTCTGGGTCTGGACTGTCTGCAAACAGCGAAAGTTAACTTTGAGTATGTGTCTACCTGTTTGAGCCAATATTCATTTTCCCCTGGAGAGCACTCTGCTTTGGCTTGTAAGCAACCCCCCCCCCCACACACACACACACACACACACACACACACACACACACACACACACACACACACACACACACACACACACACACACTCATCTTCCACTTTCTCTATTATTCCCTTCTGTTAGCAAATAGTATCCATAACTGATCAATACTGTGTGTTTGTTAATTTAAACTGAGACCACAGTAGCCTACTGGTACAAGGTTATCCTGTTTTTCCACCTGAGAAATGGTTAAGAAATTACTTACAGCTTCAGAGCAGTCCTTGGTCAATTGTGATTGATTCTTAAACACAGACTTGTCTTTGCTTTGGCTCATTAGCAGCAGTACAAAGAACTGCCTGTTCACACCCTTGTTCACCCCTCCCCTTCCCTGTTTATTACCTTAAGACAATCCCAAAGTTAATAAATATTACCTGTGGCAGGCACCATTTTTAAAACTACAACCACCCTTGTCACTATCATATGTTTATTTATCAGTTAACTCTGTTACCTGATTGTTTCCAGCCCCCACATAAGAGCAACTAACAGGGTTTCTACCCACTTCACTCCCCACCCTGCCCCCTATTACCTCCCACCCCCAATGGTCCCACCTTTATTACACTCACAAACCCCTCCCATCTTTCCAATAGCCAACCACAGTGCTAACCCAACACTACCTCCTCCATCTTCCCACTACTATCACACCTCTTCAACTAACATGTACAAGCTTACCTTACCTATGCTCAGTGCATGCACTCTCCTTGCATATCTTACATCCTACCAAAGCTCCGACATTCCCCTGCTCAATCACTACCACTGTACTACTACTCACACCACCACTCATGTCTCACCCTCACTCAGCTCCCCTCCCACCAACTCAAGAACCATCCCTATGTACCCCCCACATATTCTACCAACTATATTACTCAAACATAAAGCATCCCTACAACTTAACATAGTAACCCTCCAACCATACCTATTACCCACAGAGCACAATCATAAAGTTTCCCTTAGAAACAAACTCATTCAAAAACTGTGAAAACTAATAACCTCATGCATATAAAAACTAGCCCTAAGTGGAGACATCCACCCCAACCCTGGCCCTACCATCTCCAACCCCAATCCTCATAATCAGACTAGAAACCACAACTTCTCCCATATTACAGCCAATAGAAAGCCAAGTGACTTCCTTCTACTAAGCCTAAATATTAGAAGTATATCCAACAAAGTCCATGAACTCCATGCCACCATAGACTTGTACTCCCCAGATATAGTCATCCTGACAGAAACCTGGCTAAAACCTCACATTACCAGTGAGCAAATACTCCCTACAGGTCATGGCATACTAAGAGTAGACCGGCTAAACAAGAAAGGAGGCGGTGTAGCTATAATATTTAAACCGCATCTAAACATCCAGATCTTAAAATTATCAGCTCCACAAATAAGCAATGAAGAAATAATATATACCAACCTCAAAATAAACCAAAACAAAACCATCAACATAATTGGATGCTACTTCCCACCTGGCCAAAACATCCCTCCACTAGAAAACCTCCACAGCTGGTCTACCCACCATCTCTCGCAAGAAACTATCATTTTAGGTGATTTCAATATTGACTGACAATCCTGTTCTGGCAACCATCCAACCCATCATGTAAAGCTTCATGGCTTCACCCAACTAGTCCAGTCGCCAACCAGGATAAATAAAAACTCCAGCAAGCACACTACCCTGGATTGGATACTAGTCAGTAAGAGCCCCCAGTCATATATAACAGGCTGCTTATCAGATAGCCTCAGTATTCACTCCCCAACATTCCTACTAAAAAATACCTATACCAAGCTAAACCTGTCATCTACCGTCAAATACATAAAAAACTAATCTTTAACCCAGTCACATTCATCTCATCCCTCAAAGAATGTAACTGGCATCCTCTAAAGTACCTCAGTCTTGATAACACAGTTGAATTTTTTTAATACTACCTCCATGAGCATCCATAATTACCATGCCCCCATAAGACTTTCCAAAACCAAAGCACAACCCTCCCCATGGCTACAGAAAACCACTAAGTCAGAAATGAAAAACAGAGATAAAGCCTGGGAGCACTGGTGCAAAACCAAAACCCCCTCAACTAGACCGAAATTCCTAGAACTATGCAATAGAGTCAAAAAGCTAATAAAACAGGACAAATTCCAATATTACCAGTCTGCCCTAAACTCCTCCCAACACAGCCCCAAACAATTCTGGTCCTCCATAAACTCCATCCTCCACCCAGGTAAAGTCAGTGCCCCTCCTCCTAACGCCCCTTACTCCTCAGAAAATATTGCTACCTCATTCAACACACACTTCACACAAACCATACTATCACTAGGTAAACAACACAACCGCCCTCCCCTCCAATCCACACCTTCAACTAGTAATCTCCCCACTGCCTTCTCTTTTCTCCGGTACCTATCTCCAACATAAAAAAAACTGTTAACTAAACTTAAGCCGACCAAATTAGCAGCAGACACCCTCCCAAGCGAATACCTACAAATCACAGCTGATGCTCTGGCCTACCCAGTAGCCATCTTGATTAACCAATCTCTGTCAGAAAGTTACGTTCCCACACTGTGGAAAGTATCACATATAATTCCTCTCCACAAAGGCGGACCCTCCACAGAACTAACCAATTACTGCCGCATAGCTATTCTCACTCCACTCTCCAAAATACTAGAGAGATACATACACTCTCAGGTCTCAGACTACCTCCTTACTAACAACCTCCTTTCCAGTACCCAGCATGGTTTCCGACCAAACCATAGCACCACCACTGCCTTAGTCTCCTTTACTAACACTATCCTTCAGCATAAAAACAATGGCTATCTCTCCTCTGCTACTTTCCTAGACCTATCTAAAACATTTGACATGGTCCCACACAAACAACTTATCTCTGTCCTCAGTAACCTATCCTTCTCTCAATCAGTCACCAACTGGTTTCAGAGTTACCTGTCTGACCGCCAACAATCCGTTGTATGGCAGAATGACATATCTCCCCAACTACCTGTCTCCATAGGGGTTCCCCAAGGATCCATCCTTGGACTCCTACTCTTTGTTTTCACCAATAATCTAGCCTCTGCCACCAAACATGGCACACTCATACAATACGCAGATGACTCAACCATCATCCGCTCAGCCCAGTCCCTACCCAAACTGCAAAAAGTCACAGGAAGCCTTTTCCTTCTGTTGAAATTGGTTATCCGATGCCCAATTAATACTCAACCCAAACAAAACTAAACTACTCATCTTCCAACCCACCAAACATACTCAAAATAACTCTCACTTTAACATCACAGCAAAAGACAACACCACTATATACCCAACTGAACACACCAAATTGCTAGGAGTGGAAATAGACAATAAACAAAAATTTGACATTCACATATCCATGACCATAAAAAAGTCCACAAAAAAACTAGGAGCGTTATACAGAAATAAGCAACTTCTCACCAAAGCAGCAAAGATTTCAATAGCAAATTCCCACCTTATCTCCACCCTACTTTATGCCTCTCCAATATATACCAACATAAGGCAATGCGATTTAAATAAGCTAGAGACCTGCTACAACAAAATCGCCAAATTCGCCACAGGGGCATCCTACCATAGTCACCACTGTCTCTCACTTGCTGAACTGGGCTGGCTTGAACTCCCTCACCTCCTTCAATGGTATCAACTCTCACTCACCCACAAACTACTAAACCATCCACTAAATGTCCCATCCCTCCAGAATCTACTCCAACCCTATCGCATCACCAGACCACTAAGATCCAGCAACAAAAATCACTTGCAGATCACTAAAGCCAATAACTCAGCTGCTGAAGCACTATTCTCTTGCACCATAGCCAAATTATGAAACTCCCTCCCATCCACAATTACCTCTGTACCATCATGCACCCACTTCAAAACTTTACTAAAAGCACACCTAAAAACATGCTGGCTATGCCCTTGCAACTCCCACTCTAAAATCACCCACCCCATCCAACCACTACCTTTCTTTCCACTCCACTAACTATCTTGATTATAGCAAGCTCAGATGCTCATAAGCCTAGTACTTATTATACAGCAGGAACTTCTTATTGTAACATTTGTTAATGTCTGTTATGTACTTCACAGATAAAGATTCTAGTTGTCTACTGATGTACTATGTTCTTCATCTGTAAATATGTTGTAAGTAATTGCTATGTTATATTGTTAATTGCTATGTAATCCAATGTAACTACTGTCTGTTTATTTTAACTGTGGAGATTTTCTCCCCAGGCCTCCGCTGAAAATGGACATACATCCAGTTGGACACTCCCGGTCAACCAATGTAAATAAATAAATAAATAAATGCATTGATGGCTGGTGTGAATGAGCTCTGACATAAAGGCCTACCACACCACACCACCTTTCCCTGCTTATGCACAGGCTCCAAGACATGAGTAATAAAAGTAATGCTTTGCCTCATTAACTCTGCAAGCCAATTACATGCGTATTATATGTAAATTTTACTCCACATGACCTTACATACTACCTTCAATAGATGAAAAGAATTATGTTTGTAAACTGATATTTATTTCATTGCTCAGTCTGAAATATTCCTAATATATAGGAATATTTGTGACTATTTGCTCTGTACAGGTCTGGGCTGCAGCTGAAATGGATCAGTATGATATCAATCCATTATCCAGTGAACAAACATTAGTGAGTAAGTAAGTAATAATAATAAAAGCAACTGTGTAAATGCACCTTGGCAGAAATAAACATACATTCTTGTCTCATGCACCATATGCTGTATACAGTATCATTTTCCAAAGCTTGACAGCACTGCAGTGGACTTCCTAACACACTCAATGATGGGTTAGCTGATAGTGCCAATTCATTCCTACTTCCCCCTGTTGCTAATTGGTCTCAAGCCATCCAAGAAACAGTCTGTAAACCACACAGTTGCTTTCATTATTATTACTTCCAGAGGAGAAAACGTTAGATAAGAACCAACTAGCCTCGCAACAGCTTTAGCGTACTCAAGTTAAATCAATGCTTTTATGTAATAAAATACTTCATCAGAAACCAAATTTAAACAATGCAGTTACACATATATACTACCATTAATAATGTAATAACCAATAACAAATGTATAATATATTTTTTATTATTTATTAGTTATTGGTTAGTACATTATTAATGACGATATATATGTAATATGTGTATCCATATGGTTCAAATTTTGTTTCTGATGAAGTGTTTTATTGAATAAAAGTGTTGATTAAACTTGAGTACACTAAAGCCATTGCAAGTCCAGCTGGTTCCTGTCAAACCTTTCCACCTCTGGTGGTTATTATTTGTTTGGTTTCTGGCTACTACCTTGGGATTTATTCCAGATTTTTGTGTATTATTAATTACTTACTCACTTGCCTAAGTGAGATCCAATGGTTTGTTTGCATGCACACCATTTCAACATCTATAATAAAATGTGTAAGATAGGGAAAATAGTGATTTGAAATTCAGGAAACAATCACATGTAATAATATTTATGAAGTTTGCTGATAATAGAGCAACATGGATTATATATGTATTTCTAGATCTGGTTGGGCATTGTTGCATAATATATTCTTACTCAAGTACAGAGTTTTAGAAAGTTAAACTGAATAAAAAAATCATGATGTACAATATTAGGAATTTGAGGAACAATATTTAAAAATACTTTTTAATGATGCCTCTTTATGGAAGTATGTATCAAAAGCTTGCACAATGTGTAAAGAGATTTCATAAAGGGAAAGCACATTTTCCTATTCTAAAAGAGAGTACTTTGCAGAAACCTCTAGCTTTCTACATACCTGTTGTGAAGATTGAGTGAAGATAGATGAAGGCTGCCAGCCTAGCAAGATAGGATTTTATACATAATTCTGTCATTTGTAAATATGAATGTTGCATTGCAGCCTTATTTTCTTAATTGAAAGAAAATACTGTGAAATGTTGAAATACAAGCTTGTTTTCATAAATTAAAGAATATGCTGTGAAACGTTGAACTTAATGGAGCAACATTGCCCTCTGCTGTAAAGAAAGCTAAGTCACGCATTTCTTGTCTGTCCTTTGAAGTTAAAATTATTTCATGTCTATCACTTTGAAGTTAAAATTTGGAGTTAATGAGTCTGGAGCGAAGCATTCTGCCTATTGTTTCAACTTAAGGAATAATTACTAGAGTTTACAAGTGGAATGTATTTTATGGCTGTAGTTTCCTGCAGGTGCAAGATAACAAGAATGTAGTATCTGTCAGCCTGGGAACCCCAGGAAAGTGTAAGAAAATGATGTAATGGGAATCAGGACTGAATATAGCAATTTAAACAGAGAGAATCAGAAGGCATTAAGCATATTTGTCTTGACCATCCAACTCATCAGCACTCTGCCTGTTTTCTTATGTAAGTTATCTTAGACTTGTGTTTTCTTTTAAAAATAGCTAGAAACTAGAAATATTAGACTAAGTATTCTTCTGTGATGTCAGAACTGTACTACTGAATTATTTTAAGTATTTCTCTGTGATCTCTGAACTCTTGACTAGCACTGTGTAGTAGAAAGTTTTTTCTTGTGTTTTTATTATTTACTATTAAATATTTTAAAACCTTTCAACTGTGGCTGTTTTGTGTAGAGATAAGTTAAGCTCTAAGAGTACATTGCATGTATATAAGGATCCTGTATAAAGTCATCCCAATAAGCCTTGACAGTTTAGTTATACTACCAATTGGATAATAATATTACACAGTAATAATTGGACACCCTTTTAAGGGCCTTTTAGTGGCTGATAAATATTAGTGGGTGGTGGCAAGTTGTACTGCTGTATAGCCTGGTTAAAAGGGGCACAGCTGGAGAACCTGTGCCAGCCTTCCCCAGAAGTGTTTGTGTGGTTGCATAACTCTTCTCTCAAAGGTGTGTGTGTGTGTGTGTGTGTGTGTGTGTGTGTGTGTGTGTGTGTGTGTGTGTGTGTGTGTGTGTGTGTGTGTGTGTGTGTGTGTGTGTGTGTGTGTGTGTGTGTGTGTGTGTGTGTGTCAGCTACTTGGGCAGGGACACGAAGCATTGATTGGACAGAGCGGGTTTTAGCTTGCCCACTAGGCTGAAATCCGGACCCTATATCTGTGCCAGTGGGGAGTCTTATTGGGGACCTGGAGAGCAAGGGAGTAACCAGCCCTGAACTGACTGTGATCTCTGTGTGCTCTTAAGGGAATTGCACTTTACTGTGTGTATTTTTTATCCTTTCCTCAAAGATGAGATGCCCTTTCTGATGTTAGTGGTGAGGATTGAGGCTCCTTGATTGCTGTGCCAGGGCACGGGCGTCACATATTAATTGGTGGCAGTGGTTGGGATATCCACATCACATATTAATTGTTGGCAGTGGTTGGGATAACCACACATATTAATTGTTTGGCAGCAGTGGGATATCCACATCACATATTAATTGGTTGGCAAATACTAATTGGCTTGTAGTGGTGTGGGTAAAGTGAATTCCTGTAGCTTGTGTACAGTAAGCTTTGAAGGTGTTTTGTACTCTAAAACAGAATAGTTCAGATCACAATTGTTTTATTTCTATTGTTAGCTTAGTTTGTCAGGCTGAGCAGGCAGCATGTCAGCAGAGGAGTTTGGAAAGCTGACAAGGAACCAGCTGGCGGAGAATTGCCAGGCTAGGGAACTGGTACATGGAAACCTGACTAAGGCAGACCTGATTGCAGCCTTGGTTACAGCTGCATCAGAAAACAGCAACCAGGAGGACAATCAGACTGGCAATGGAGATATAATACCCTCGGAGAATGGACAGCTCAACCTTTCTGCAGTTGACTTAAAAATCCAGCTGGAGCTAAAGAGACATGAGTTGTAGGCCAGGTGTTTGGAAATAGAAGTAAATGAGAGACTGCAATGTTTGCAGGCTGAGTAGAATTAGAAACTGATATATCTGGAGGCTGAGGAAAAGAAAAGGCAGAGGCAGCATGAGAAGATGCTGACTCTTTGCCAGAGTCATGGAGGTAATGAGGAAGGGAGTAACTGGACCCCAAAAGCACAAAAGGTCAGTAAATTTCTTCCACAGTTTAAAGAGGAGGAGAATGTTGATAGTTTGATTCATATGTTTGAGATGGTATGTAAACAGTATGAATTTGACCAAGGGCTGTGGGTACAGTTCCTGAACACCTTACTGCATGGTAAAGCTGTAACTGTATTATCTAAAATGTCTGATGTTGCATGTTTTGATTATACTGCTGTAAAAATTGTCTATTAGACTTTTTCAAGCTAACACCTGAAAAGTATAGGAAAAAGTTTTGTGAGCATAGACGCAAGGCAGATGAAAGTGTGTGTGAATATGTTGTTGAACTGAGCACTTATTTCCATAGGTGGGTGAGTGGATGTCAGGTCACCACTTTTAAAGGGCTGGCAGACCTTTTTTTGAGGGACCAAGCCCTTTGCACTTTGCCTGAGGACATGAGGATCTGGTTAGCTGATAGACAATGTGCTACTTCAGATGAGTTGAAGAAGAAGGGAGACCTATACCTAGCAAGCAGGGCAGCCCTGCACAGGAAGGGGACCCCCAGTACTGCTCATGGGTCTAAAGGAACCCATGGTGGGTAGCACAAACTGCCGCAACAGAATATGCCAGTAGCAGGGGAAGCCACTAGTCCAGGTACATGTCCCGCAGCTAGGGTTAAATGTTTTGAATGCATCCAGTGGGGCCATGTGGCATACAGGTGTCCACGGTGGCAAGGTGGGGAACCAAAGGTGAGCGAGTCACTAAGTGGGAAATAAGAAATGGAAATAGTAGGTTGTCTTGAGACAACAGGGGTACTAAACTACCATCCTGCAGATGTCCTGAGAGGGAAGGTTTGGGATGAGGCAGTAACATGTGCTTATGCAGTTATACACAGTCAGGCTAGGAGACAAGCATGTAGGTATGGTAGCCTGGGGAGACCTAGACAGACTGCATACTTGCAGCCAGGACTGGTGAGGTGGTTACTTCAGGGGGAGCTACTCTGTAGCAGTGAAACTGAAGGTGAGCCACAGGGATACTGATGGTCCCTTGGATAGAGTGACTGCAAAGGAAGAGGTGAGTAGTAGTACCCAAGCTGACAGTGAGGCACCACTGTCAGAGGATTCCAGACTTCCTGTGGAAGAGGAGCTGGAAATGGTTACAAGGAGAGAGTTGAGACAGGCTCAGCTCTCAGACCCTACATTGCAAGGCCTGAGGCAGGTAGCTAGGGAGGCACCTTATTCTCAAGGAAAGGGGGAATCTGTATACTGGGACAAAGGGTTACTACACAGAGAGTGGACCCCTGATGGAGGTCTAGAAGGTGAGAGAGTACAACAGTTGGTAGTGCCTGGAGCCTACCATCTGGTGCTTCTAGCCATAATCCATGATATTCCCTTTGCAGGTCATATGGGCATAAAATGTACAAAGAGGCATATTATGCAGAACTTCTATTGGCCTAGCATTTCCAGAGATGTAACAGGGCACTGTAGGACCTGTGAGCAGTGCCAAAAGTAAGGCAAGGCAGGAGATAAGGTGAGAACTCCTTTGATGCCTTTGCCTTTGATTGAGGAGCCATTTCAGAGCATAGCTATGGATATTGTGTGTCCTTTGAGTACCCCAAGTTCCACAGGGAAGAACTATATCCTAGTGGTAGTGGATTATGCTGAAAAATACCCTGAGGCAGTGGCTTTGTCCTCCATTAAGGCAGAGAAGGTGGTAAATGCCTTGTTAGAGATTTTGAGCAGGGTTGGTTTCCCAAAGAAATATTGACTGACAGAGGTGCCAATTTCATGTCAGACCTGCTGGCTTGTCTGTAGAAGTCCTGTGGGGTGAAGCACATGAAGACCAGCCCCTACCATCCCTAGACTAAAGGTCTTGTTGAGAGGTTAAACTCTACAATCAAGTCCATGGTATAGACATTTGCAGATCAGTTTAAGAGGGAGTGGGACAAATATTTGCCTCATCTGTTGTTTGCTTACAGAGACATTCCCTAGGAATCCATAGGTTTTTCACCCGTTGAGTTGTTGTATGGGCATAGGGTGAGGGGGTCTCTAGATGTAATTCTAGATGAGTGGGAAGGTGAGTGCGAGTTTCACAAGGAGTCTGTTGTGGCATACATCCTAAACCTTAGAACAAGGCTTAGGGAACTCAGGGACTTGGCCCAGGAGAACCTTGCAGAAGCCCAACAACAGAAAAAGGTGTGGTATTACAGGAATGCTCAAGCTAGAGAGTAAGCTTTGGGGCAGCAGGTAATGGTTCTCATTCCTGTCAGACACAACAAACTGCAAGCAGCTTGGGAGGGTCCCTACAAGGTGGGAAGAAATGTAAGTGATGTTAACTACATGGTGGAACTGTTAGGCAGAAGTCAGGGGCACAAATTGTACCATGTTAACATGATAAAACCTTACCATGATAGGGATGGCCTTGTGCATTTGCAGTGGATTTCAGGAGGAGTTTGAGGGAGATCTGGGGACTGATCTCCTCAGTGACACACAGGCTGACACCTCTGTGGAAGAGGTAGCAATGTCCTAGCAGCTATCTCCTACCCAGGTTCAAGAAATCTGAGCAGTGTTGCAGGAATTTGGGAACATGTTCACTGAGAAACCAGGGTGCACCCACCTGGAGCAGCACCAGGTGGATCAATGATCCAATTAGGCCTATCAGGCAGGCCCCTTATAGAGTGCCTGAGCAAGTCAAACAGACTCTGAGGGAGGAGGTACAGGAGATGTTGGAACTAGGGGTGATTCAAGAGTCCAACAGTCTCTGGGCCTCCCCAGTGGTGCTGATGCCAAAGAAGGAAGGCAGCACCAGGCTCTGTGTGGACTACAGGAAATTAAATAGTCACACAGAGTCGGATGCTTACCCCATGCCTAGGACAGATGAGGCTCTAGGGCAGCCGGGTGGGGCTAAGTGTCTTACAACCATTGATTTTACCAAGGGTTACTGGCATGTGGCCTTGACTCCCAGTGCTGGAGAGAAGTCAGCCTTTGTGACTCCTTTTGGCTTGCATGAGTACACAAAGGTGCACTTTGGGATGAAGAATGCCCCAGCGACTTTCCAGATGCTGGTAGATCGTATCCTAGCAGGAGCAGGAGGGTTTGCCCTTGCTTACTTAGATGATATTACCATCTACAGCCATTCCTGGCCAGAGCACCTTCAGCATGTCAGAGATGTGCTGGGCAAACTACAGAGGACAGGGTTGACCATTAAGCCGAGCAAATGTCAGGTGGGTATGGTGGTGGTCTCCTACCTAGGACATATAGTGGGGAGTGGTAAGATAAGGCCAGAACCTGCCAAAGTGGAAGCCATTAAGGCATGACCTGCACCTTTTACTAAAAAACAGGTGATGGCATTTTTTAGGGACAGCAGGGTACTACAGAAAGATCATCCACAATTATAGTACCATAGCTGCTCCCCTCACAGTCCTGACAAGGAAGAGCAGACCAGATAAGGTAGTGTGGACCCCAGCATGTGAGCAGACATTCCAGAAGCTTAAAGAAGTTTTGGGAGAACCTCCTGTGTTAGCCAGTCCAGATTATAGCAAATAATTTGTTGTGCAGGTGGATGCTTCAAACCATGCAGTGGGGGCTGTACTTAGCCAGATTTCTTCAGAGGGACAAGAACACCTAGTGGTTTATCTCAGTCATAGGCTCCAACCCAGGGAGGAATGCTTTGCAGCTATAGATAATGAATGTTTAGCAATAATGTGGGCATTGCAGAAACTTCAACCTTATCTGGATGGAAGGATATTCACTGCTATGACAGATCACAACCCCCTAATATGGTTAAAAAGAGCCAGGCAGCAAAATGTCAAGTTGCTAAGATAGAGCCTAGGGTTGTAAACATATGATATGTCAGTGCAGCACTGCAGTGGGGTTGGCAATGCCAATGCAGATGGACTCCCAAGACAGGGAATGGGGTAAGGTACACCCAGATAGACCTAACCCTCTCAAGCAGCGTTTCTCAAGGGTCACTTGAAAAACTAGCTTGAATTCTCCAGTGAGGGAGATATGTGAAGATTGGGTGAAGATAGATGAAGACTGCCAGCCTAGCCAGATAGGATTTTATACATAATTCTGTAATTTGTAAATATGAATGCTGAATTACAGACTTGATTTCTTAATTGAAAGAAAATACTGTGAAATGTTGAAATACAAGCTTGTTTTCTTAAATGAAAGAATATGCTGTAAAATGTTGAACTTAAAACAATGTAGCAACATTACCCTCTGCTGTAAAGAAAGGTAAGTCAATCATTTCTTGTCTGTCCTTTGAAGTTAAAATTATTTCATGTCTGTCCCTTTGAAGTTAAACTTTGGAGTCAATGAGTCTGGAGTGAAGCATCCTGCCTATTGTTTTAACTTAAGGAATAATTACTAGAGTTTACATGTGGAATGTATTTTATGACTGTAATTTCCTGCAGGTGCAAGATAACAACAGTATCTGTCAGCCTGGGAACCACAGGAAAGTATAAAAAAATGATGTAATGGGAATCAGGACTGAAGATATCAATTTAAACAGAGAGAATCAGAATGCATTAAGCATTTTTGTCTTGACCATCCAACTCATCAGAACTCTGCCTGTTTTTTATGTAAGTTGTCTTAGACTTGTGTTTTCTTTTAGAAATAGCTAGAAACTACAAATATTAAACTTAGTGTTTTTCTGTGATGTCAGAACTGTACTACTGAATTATTAAGTATTTCTCTGTGATCTCTGAACATAATGGGTGGTGGCAAGTGGTACTACCCTATAGTCTTGTTAAAAGAGGCACAGCTGGAGAACCTCTGCCAGCCTTCCCCAGAAGTGTCTGTGTGGTTGTATAAACTCTTATCTCAAAGTGTGTATGTGTGTGTGTGTGTGTGTGTGTGTGTGTGTGTGTGTGTGTGTGTGTGTGTGTGTGTGTGTGTGTGTGTCTGTGTGTGTGTGTCTGTGTGTGTGTGCGTGTGTGTCAGCTCCTTGGGTAGGGACACGATGCACTGGTTGGACAGAGAGGGGGCTGGAGGTTTTAGCTTGCCCACTAGGCTGAGATCTTGACCCTATAGCTGTGCCAGTGGGTAGTCTTTTTGGGGACCTGGAGAGCAAGGGACCGACGAGCCCCAGACCGACTGTGATCTCTGTGTGCTCTTAAGGGAAACTGCACTTTACTGTGTGTATTTGTTATCCTTTCCTTATATATGAAATGCCCTATCTGGTGTTAGTGGTGAGGAATGATGCTCCTTGATTGCTGTGCCAGGGCACGGGCATCACACCTGTACAGTGACTCTCAAAATGTTGATGTTAAATGATTTTTGGTTCCTGTGGTTCACATTTCTTTCCACCAGAATGAGCTGTATCACAAGCTCAATCCTTTAGCTTTAGTATGTGAGTCTTGGAGAAAAAGGAAAAGGGTAAGTTTTATGTTTGTTTTCCACCTTTTCTCTTTTTTCTTAGTTGTTTGTCTTGCGTTCGAAACTGCAATGATATAATTTTCAGGGAAAATGGAACAGTTGAATCATCCTCTAATAACTATGTTCCAAAGTGAGTACCTGGCTCTGAATTAGAAGCTTTAGGTTCAAAATTTGCTTTATTTCCCAAAGCAACTAGATTTATATCTCAGTGTAAATAGAATATCTGAAAAGTTTGAATAGATACTCTATGTTGTGGTCATACATATTGTTGTGGAAAAATTGTTAAATTATTTAACTTTTTTTTCTCTGTGTGTATCTGTGTGTGACCACATGTTTCTGTGTCTGTTTCTCTCATTGACTCAATTGTGATAAAGGATCGATGCAATAAAACAAAACTTGGTGTTCAATCAATCCCTTTGAAGTAGTAGCAATTATGAGAAAGTCTGCCATGTCAGATTTATTTGTTCCAAAACTAGTACACAGAAACAGGAGTTAGAATTTTCTGAAAACATTTGAGATTGTGTAAAAGTATTACAATTTGGATTGTGTTGAGCAGGAACACTACACAAACTTGCAAGTAAAAATTAATCAAAATCTAATATTGCACAGATGAAGAGAAAACTGCTAACTGAGAACAGCAACTGATGAAAGCTCTGTGACTAAAAACTTTTTTTCTGACAAAATAGAATCAAAACTTTTAAATTTGGAGATACTTGTTAGCTAATGTTATTCACTTATAGTCAGAGAAAGAACTTATAGCTTCAAGTTATTCAAAAGTTGTAATTTTCCTATCAGAATTTCAACTGCTTGGTTAAGAGACAGACTTCAACATGAGCAACTCAAGAAATGGTACTCAGGATTCTTGTGTTAGAAAATCACATCCAGTCACTAATACGCATTCCTCTGCCTAACATACAAAGCTATGTCAAACCTAGAGCTAGTGGACATGCTCCACTTATAGAAATCCCAATCTGTCTGAGCTACATGCTCTAGGGACTTAAACCTTGTCACCACAATAAACAGAACATGCTGGGGGGATAGATTTCTGTCCCAGAGACTTCCCATACTCTGGAACAAACTACCTATCTATATCAAACAGAGCTCCCCATTAGCTCTCTTCAAGAAAAATCTTGATGATTGGATGGGAAATAGGAAATTCACCCCGGCGATCACCTCTGTGGCTCTGCTCGACAGGGGCACAGGAAAATAATTTTCTTGGGTGGCAAAAGTCAGGGTACCTTTTTGTCTAGGCTTGTATAGGCCCTAGGGCTGATAGCCTAGTACCTACATATGAACCTATGAACTTATATGTAGTATGCAGGATGAATTACTTAAAATGGGCAAAATGGATACCAAAATCAAAAGTTCAAAGAAGAGACAAGAAAAAAGATGAAACATTTAGGAATTATTATTACATGACAAAGTGCACAAATCAGCACTATGGAAGATGATTTAAATGACCATGAAGGAATAAAGACTGAAGCTGAGTCTTAGACTGAATTTCTTTTAAAACAAAATGACTGTCTCAAAGAAAAAGTTGATTTAGAAGACAAAATAACATTAGAATTTATGGTATACCTTAGGGAGACAACATAATAAATGTCTTAAAAACCTGGCTACATGATACATTAAATCTACCTGAAACTTTACCTTTTCAAATTGAAAGTGCACATAAATCCCTGAGAGAATCTTCAAAGAAGGAAAACTTGACAACACATTTAATTATAGTTAAGTTTATGTCTAGCTTATAAAAAGATCAAATATTAAAAACAGCATGGTCCAGTCCACTTATTAGAAGAGGTCAATGTGTAGTCAGATTTGACAATGATTATTTCAGTAAAGTAATGAGTAAAAGAAAATCCTGCTTACCACTTATCAAGGAACTTAAAAAGCAGAACACTAAAGCCAGTTTGGCGTTTCCTGCAAAGATCAAATAATTTCTTTCTGAAGGGACTAAAATATTCGACAAATTGGAAGAGGCATCCACTTTTTGTTAACAAAAGTAAAATCCTTAATAATACTGATGAAATGGATTGGAACAGTATATCACTCAAGAGATGGAGTGAGCTAAATGCCTGGCAAACTGCTTATAAAATTAATAAAAGCTTAAAGACAAGTGAAATTTATTCCATGATTGTATGCTTTTTATTTTCTGAAACAAGAGATTTATTCTTTAAGTAAAAGGTTTGTATTGTACATTAAGATTCAAAGGATAGATATGTAGGTATGTATTTATATTTAAGCTAATACATTTTCACGATAAAGCATATAAATGGTTACATTTATGGTGTTGCTATAGTCATAGTGAAAGATTTGATTTCTTTAATTTAACTAAACTTATACATGTATGTGTTGTCTAGACATGCAGCGAGCAAATTTCTACAGATGTGGTGGTGAAAAGTACTAACGTATTATTGCAACCACACACTGTCAGTATTCAAGGAATTCTGAGCAACATTCCTTTCTCTATTAAATAACGTTTTGCTGAGAATGCCATGCATGCTGACAGTACGTGGTCGTCATAATACTTTAGTACTTTTCACCTCCACATCTGTAGAAGTTTGCTCACTGCATGTCTAGACAGCACATAAAGAAATAGATAAAAGCAGTAACCTATTAATTTCCCTATAACATTTAGTCTTCTGTGGCCCAAATGAAAATTGCAAGTATTTTTTGTAAGCTTAGCCCTCTCACCCATGTACACTACCAAACATGCCAGTCACTAAAGGAAAGACTAATACACTGTTATCTGATTACTTTATGCATGATTACTGCTAATTTTATAAAGTATCTAACTGGTTGTTCTTGTTGTACCTATCAATTGCTTATTTCTCGAGAAGTTTAAATATTTTTTTCAAATGTAATGTAATCAACACCATTATTGACCAGTCTGTTTTACAGAGACTATTACATTCTCAGAGCGTATTAAACTGTTACTGGTCTCTGCTGTCCAAAGTGTAGCTGAGAAGGAAAACAGCTTAACATGTATGACGTGGTTGGGAGGGTGGCTTAATGGCTAAGGTGTTTGCCTTACAAACACAAGGTGCAGGGTTTGAGTCTCACAAGGGATAATTGGCTAGGCTTAAAATGCCCTGCAAGGGTAGTTAGCCTAGTACTAAACTATGAACCTATGAACATCTTGATCTTAGTAATGCAGTTTTCAGTTTCACAGCAGGGTACACCAGTTATATGTAAGTACCGAAATAGAAGTTATGCTTCTGTTATTTTTGTTTTCTTTTGCACAGCATTGATTTTCTTGTTAATGGCTTTTTTAACATGTTTTTCATCTGTCAGAATTCGTGGCATTCTTGACAACGTTCCAATAAGAGTAAACTAACTTCCAGTCAAGATTGCCGTGATTCTGACAGTGTGTGGTTGCGATAATATGTAAGTACCAAGCATTTAATTAAAGGATAAGTAATAGATTAGTAACTAATTTAAGAATTTTATTTGTTCAACTTTGCTTAGTATATACATTACTGGGTTAAATGCATGACAGATCTAAGTAATATGCTAATTAGAAGTGTTACAGTGCTGGTGGTTATGTTTTCTTTGTTCCTGTGAAACACATTCCTCTCAAGGGTCATTTTTTGAAGCAAGTAACACTTAGAAAACTTGAGAACAAAAACAATGTTCCAGTTATGTCAGAATGCTGGCTTCTTGCCTTGCCTTGCTTCCCACCTTCAGCTTTTCTGAAGAAAGTCTAGGTCAAAGTCCATCACTGATGTCTATGAAAGCAGAAAGGAACTTTCTTTTCCATTCTTTATTTCAAGTATATATGTGAGAAATCTACTCAAAATACCCCCCAGGATTCATGAAGCTTGCACCAGGCGCAGGCATAGCATAGGCGGTATAATGCCAAATATGGCCGTCGAGCGATTCAGGTACAATCCAGTTCCACGTGTACTACCGGCATATGCCAGAACTGCACAGCCCCCGGCGTAGGTATGCTAATCACCCCATGTGCAGTGTCGCACCATGCAAATGAAGGCATATAGCGATTCATAAAGTGGTGCAGGCGTAGCGTAAGCCCAAGGAAATGTAAACCAAAAAACACGGTTTACATGTTCCCAAACAGAACATCGGAGATATGGAAGAGGGCCAGACCCAGGTATTACAACGTTAACATATGCCAGTGGCGAAATACATAGCCAATGGCGTAAGAAAAGATGCACAACATGTAAATAACAACATTTAATGTCATGTCCACAGTAACACAAAGCACAACTGCAGGGCATGTGTGCGGAAGCTGTAACATAAAGAAATAATATAAAAATGTCATAAAATTGCAACGTAATAGAAATCAGGTTTACAGCATAATACACAATGGTAGGCATGGAACACCACAACCAAGGTGCAAGGGTTGCTAAGGGCCTGCGATAGTGTTCGGCGCGGTAACTATGAATTAGTAGTCAATGCCATGCAAATGAGGCAGATAATTCTGAATTGCAAATGTCCTGCCGGATGAAGGTTGTACCATACTGCGCAGCAGTATAACATCGAGGAGTGGCTCAGAGGAGGTACATGACATCAGCAGAGGGGTGTGCCACCGTAGCAGTAAGCACATTGGAGCATTTCAAATCTGGCCTGTCCGTTGCTTAGCAAAGCTGCAGGACAGGGGTGGGGAGGAATCGTTTAGATGAGAGCACACATGGTGCCCAAAAGCGCATGTGTACGAGGATGAAAACATGCCCGAAACCCAGTAATCGGACGCACGCACCGCAAACAATTGCAGAAACAGGAAGGTCAGGGGAAGAAAAGAAGGAAATGCGGAAGTAGGGTAATTGGAGTACTAATGAGCAATCAACACCAATCAACCCACAAAGGCCAATCGACGGCAGCTGACAAGTCTGCTTGCAGAAACCTGCAAAACAGGATAGGGGAGGCATTGGAATGCAAAGAAAGGATGGGAGGTATTGGATTGCAAAGATAGGAGACCTGACACAGCAGAGCAAAGCAAACCGACAGCAGACCGGCAGTAGCACACAACGCAAGATATGCCAGGTCCAGGAAAGTACAAATGAAAGTAGGCTAGAGGATGCACACCAGAAAATGGTAGGTGCAACATGCAGAAATGTAAAGGGAAGGTCAAGAGGTAATCCACGGCAGGCAAATGTAATTCAACACCAAAGGCACCACAATAGTAGTTCCGGCAGTAAAACACATAAGATAACCTGTAGCTATGATCGTACATACACACCCTATGACATCATCGGTGTTCACAGCACAATAGTATAAAGTGTGAAAGCACCCAACACACACCTGTGTATTCCCAAACACTGCACCATAGTTGTAAACACATGGGGAACTTTTAAAATGTACATGTTGGGAGCTGCCATAGCTGTGATTCATCAGCATGTGTTAGAGACTGACGGTGTTGTGGAGGATGATGCCGACAACCACCGCAGGCCTCGGAGGAGAAGGAGAGTGTTCAGACCAAGGGTAACCTACCAGGGGCTACATGACCTGGAGATAGTAGAGTGTTACAGGGTGGACAGGGACATCTTACAGCAAATAGTGGAGCTGTACCGGCCACGCCTGAGAACCAGAAACAACAGAGGGGAACCCATCCCAGTGGACACGAAGGTATGTGTAAGCCAGCAAATACTGGCCACAGGTACCTTTCAAAGGCCAACTGGAGGTATAATGGGTATCTCAGAGGCATCAGCATCCAGGGTACTACACCAGTTCCTGGATGCCATGTTACCACATGCCAAAGAGCAGATATATTTCCCCAGAACTCAGGAGGAGTTGGCCAGCAATATGCGCCACTTCCACCATGTAGCACAATACCCGGAGGTACTGGGTGCTGTAGACTGCACACGCATACAAATCAAGTCACCACCCAGTGAGCAGGGTAGGCGCTACATAAACCATAAGGGATTCCACTCCATCAACTGCCAGGTCATGTGCAATGCCCAGGGCATTATCATGGATGTGTGTGCTGGCAGCCCTGGAAGCTACCATGACTCCCATATCTGGCATGCCTCACAGCTGTATCAGGTATTTGTCAGGGGGGACATCCCACATGGCCATCTTGTGGGGGATGCTGGCTATGCACGGGAGCCGTGGATGATGACTCCCATCAGAAATGCACACACACCCATGCAAGAACGCCATAATGAGGCACATGCACAAACCAGAATCATCATAGAGCGTGTGTTCGTGATGCTGAAATCACGGTTCTGGTGCTTGGATACATCTGGTGGAGCCTTGCAGTACTCTCCAGGCACATGTGCCCACATCATCATAGTATGTGCCATGCTACATAATATGATCCTGTGGAAGCAGCTGCAGCAGGGACAAAATGGTGAAGGCCCTCATAGCCCACCGCAATTGCCAAGGCCATTACAGGCACAGAGGGATTCAGACCATGAACACACTGTGCCAGCCCCAGTAGGCAGATGGAGGCATGCCCAATATGCCTATGCCTTGGCAAAGAGGGAATGTATAGCACATACTCTGACAGTGTAGGCCCCTACGGACTGACACCTCTCCACCTGCACACACAGTAAAATGTATGGCACACAAACATGACCACCTGTAAATTGTAATGTATAGGTGGCCCAATGTGGGACTCCTACATAGGCAGCCCTCAAACATTGTAAACACAACAGCCAGTGGAATACGGAATGCCAACACCTGAACAGTACATGAGCCTTACAACATATGGTGGTGCTGTGTGCCTGTCATGTTCCCCTCCAGATAAATATATATATATATATATATATATATATATATATATATATATATATATATATATATATATATATATACATATATATATATATATATATATATATATATATATATATACATACATATAGATATATATATATATATATATATATATATATATATATATATATATATATATATATATATGTACACATATGCATATATATAACACAGATAGAAAGGGCAATAGAGGGATATATGGTGATATAGATGGATTCAGCGATATCTGCAAATATAATAGATAGTTCAACGACATTCATAACATCTTGGAGGTACAAATAAATAGGATACCGCCAACCATGGAATGTGTAACATACCGACATGCGTAACCATGAGGCTGAAAGACCAATAGAACACAGTACCGGAACAGTACATCGCGAGTAATAGTATGATGATATGAAGGGACAGCTAGTCACTGCTGCCGGTGTCGCGGTCCACGTAGGTACTGTGTTCAACTGTGTCTGTGAGTGCCGTAGTCTGTGTAAGTGTGCATTGAGGGTGCAGTGTGCGTCTCTGTGTGACTGTAATGTGTGTGTGTGTCCGCAACATGTGTTTGTTAGTGCCATATCAGAGGCAGATCAGTACGGTAGGTGTGGGTATAGCTAGCCATAGGCATACGGTTACTACCTGTCCCACAGTAGGAGGGACAGCCCCACCCTGGGCAGGTGTGTCCTGACATAAAACAGTACAAAGGGCAAATGTCCGAGATGGTAGGACATAAATATGTCCCATATATAATGTAACAGTCGCATTTAATAGTTATGCCTGTATGTAAGAAACTTAAATGTTACATGCAATATGATAAGTAGCCAAAGTCACACAACATTAGGTATGTAATGAGGATAAATGTATGTGCTAACCTGTGTACTGACCGTGGCTAAGTGATGGCCTGTAAACACCGCTTTGTGTCCCGCAAGTGTCCAACAATGACCATATGAAAAGATGGCAACCCATGGCAAACAGGCTCTTTTAACAACACAACCACAATGACTGCAAATATCTGCGACAGAAATACAAGGGATAGCTGTCACTTACACATATCCCCTGATATATCGCTGCAATTATGGAGGTATACAAGTAGCAAGCTAACCTGCAGATGATATAGTAACCAATTAACAATGGCCCAATGTACAATCCCGTAACATAAGTCTACTAACTGTTAGCTCTCTAATTAGGGATGGAGCCCACACACATATATACGGATTATGTAGAAATGCAAGGCCCACAAACCTGTATATGTTACGTACAACCACCGGCATCCCCCACACTAGAAACTAAAGCAATACAGACTGTAATAGCAGCACAAACATCCAGTCAGTCAATTACATCTGCAGAACCCTCAACATACCATGTGAGAGACACAATTAAAGGCGTCATGCAAAATTGCAGGCGTTGTATAATGGAACTAACAGCCATGTTACAGGTTTTGATTGCAATACTCCGTTATCAGACGTTGGGATGACAGGTACACCCATATGTTGAACCAAATACTCTACCTGTCACACACAATCCACGGGGACATGAATCCAAACTATACTTGTCTCCATGCATAGCAGTTGCAGTTACACATAACAAAACACAATACAGACCATCTCCCTGAAGGTAGGGCAAATAGGCAACGCCCAAGTGGAGAATCCAATTATACCCCACTGTCGAAGCGTAATTGGTGACTGGAGTAGCTGCACAGCTGATATGCAAGTAATTAGTCACTCAGGAACACCAATTGGCGGGATGAATCCACATGTTTCAGGTATCGACGTATATAAGGATGACTTGCCAGACATTCAAACCGTATGCTCATACCGAATAACAGTTGAAACACTGTGAGAGAGATAGAAACGAAACGTCATAATGAGAACAAGGTATGTAGAACGCCCGATATGTAAGGTTATGTATAGCATGATCTGTATTAATTAGTTTTACTGTATGTATAGCCTGGTTTGCATTAATTAAACATGTCCACAATGCATAAAGTGGGGAAAGGCATTTATGTAGTGATGTCTTGCTGAGCATACCAATGCTTTTAGAAACTGTGCGTCCAGCACTGGGACACAAGGTACACAGCACAGACACCACAAGGGATGCTACATGAGGGCGTTAAACAGAACAATGCCATACAACCCGCCATCAGTGGTAGGGTATGTCCAACAAGGACGTGCCATAGCAGGGGATAGTATATGTTGATATACTGTCACAGCACGCATGTGTATGGGCATATAACGTTAATGACATATGTAAGGTGGTCCCGCTGTGCAAGTATGCTTTGCATTATGGGATACTATGTGAAATATGTGTAATGTATAGTATTATAGGTAGATATGACAGATATTCTACACAGCATAACAGGCATATCATGCATACCACAGGTATCGTCTATTGGTATGTACAATAACAGGATACATATGGCCTGTAGGTATGGGACATAGTAATAGCATGATAGCTAATCTAAATGGAAGGGCTACCAAGTAACCATGCACAAAGAACATGTAATAGCTTCACAGGTGCATAGTGGAGTACTATGCAGTCTGGCAAGTCCATGTGTAAGCACAACTACAGTGTTCACACTAGTGGCACCTCTCTAGGGTAGTGTCCTGTGAAGAGCAGAGCCAGGTGTCACCTGCACCTCTGCAAAGTACAGCCACTGCAGTGATCCCAGGCCTACATACGTCTCCCAACCACCAAGGGAGGTATCACATGAACAGTGCTACTGAGTGTCCCAGCGTGATGTACATAGGACTTATGTTCCACAGCATGGTGAGTGTCCGGTTTGGGAATGTAACCCAGAAGCACATCCCACTCATTGTGGTGTGTGTGCACATATCCATGCGCATGTTGCTCACAGTGGCCTCTGCTTATGTCGCATATGAGGAGTATATCCAGCAATAATGTTGTGGACATGGGCCCTGTCTGATCAGCAGAGGTCACCCCTGAGTATGTAGTATGCAAATGTGTACAGATGTGGTGTCCATAGTGCAGCCGCATATTTAAACTGTTGGAGCTCAGTAAACGTCATGGTGTGTTAATGTTGTGGCATGTAAAGCTGTAGCTGTTGTGTAAGGTACACCCTAAATGGGGTGGTGTACCCTTGAATGTGTGTAGATGTCTTGAGTTCAGAGGTACAATGGGTGACTATGTACCAGCTACACACCCAGTACAGACAGGTGTGGCCACGTAGAAGGATTTCAACGCCACAGTGGCAATACGGTAACCACAGGATTGGGTGCGACATATGTGTGTACTGCAAACATGTACAATGTGATATGTATGTAGGGGACTACCATCCACGTGATAGTCAGTGGGTGAATGGTGTAATGCAAGGTGATGTGCATGCACCTTGGGTCATGCAGCTTGATGCCATGATAGTCATATTATGCATGTGTCACAGCAATACCCATATGGTTGGAGTCAGTATCAGCTGGTGGAGCAATCATGGCACTTGGTATGTAGGGGTTTGAAAGCTAGGCAGGGAAAGTCCCCTGTGCTAGCCTGTTCCACAGGGAAGCATATACTGAACATGATGGGCCCTATGACTGAGGACCATGGTATGCCAAATGTACCTGACATGTAGTAGGTACTATGGTATGCTGGCCTCACTGTGTGTCCTGTCCATGAGCCACATAGCATAACATCCTGAAACACAGGGTACGATGTGCAGGTGGATGTGTATGTTGTCAATACCAGAATGGGGAATGGTGCTGAAAGGCAATGAGAGGACAATGTAGGATGTGTGGACTCCCATACCATCAGCAACCGCCCTGGTAACTGTATGAAAGGAGTCCACCATGTGTAGGGGCCATGCTCTGGCCTTAACAAGCCCAACCTGGGTGGCAGCAAAGGACGGGAGCCCAACAATGTCTCTGTGAATGACGTCCTTGATGATGTGCCCCATAGCCATGCAGAACAGTCCAGTCAGGTGTGTAGGACTATAGTCCCACTTGTGCAATGCGGTGCCACCTGTGTGCAGTGTGATAAATAATTCTGTGTGCCATTCAGGGGCTACAATGTCTGAAACAAGGCTATTACTGAATATGGTGGCCTAGTGGGGAGACATGTAATTCAGAGCTTGGTGGACATCACAGCCTGGGACGTTGGAAGGTGACATGGGGCCAGTGTCCCAGGACATATAGAGTGTAGGTCAGTACTGTGTAGGTGTGACCACAGGGACACCACAATGTTCATGTATGGATTGCGGCCCTGTAGTGAGTGAGAGGGTGTAATGTCAGCATTGAATCCATCCTCCAGCATGTTGCCAACAACACCTGGGTCTGCAATGTTCCTGAGTGACTGTTGCATGTGACAGCAGATGTGGGTGTTGCCATCAAATACTGACATACCACCATAATGCCTGGTGGTACACCCCAGAATGTGTGGCAGTCATGTTTACGTAGATAGTCTTGGAGTATGTGATGAGGGACCCTGTGGCCCCACCACGGCTGACCAGTGAGCCACCCCACACATGGGAATGTACACCACTATGCAACAGCCTACACCTGTTGTTGTACATCATATGTCCATGGAACATGACCACCAGAGTGGCGTCTGTTATCTTGTGTGTGCCATCATGGCTCTGTGTGGAATAGCATGATCCATGCAGTTGTGTACATGCTAATGAAGTGCACTGGGGTATGTGTCAGCATTTGTATGTGCATTGTCCATCTGCACGGGTGTCATGATGTTAACAACCGCTGTCAGCAGACATCTGTAGTAGGTGTTGTAGTACACATGTACTGTGTATGCTGTGATGGGTGTGTTGCCGGGATGTGGCTAACAAGGTCAATTAGCATATGTTCAGAATCCACCAATGAGGGGATAACCACAGGTGTGTAACACCAGTCACATGGTGGTAGTGTTCATGCCAAGGGTAATGTAGGCCTTGGAGGTGGTGTGTATGGGTTGATCCAGCAGAGCGGAGGGTATGACTCATGGATGTGTCGGTACATGAGTGGCTATCCCAGTGAAGTGTGGGGTAGTGTCAGTCACACATCAGTAGTAGCTGTCTGAGGCCCACTGTCCACTATACCAACATAGAAGGTATGTTACCCGTGGGGTATGATGTTGACTCTGTCACTTGTTACAATGTGTATAGCGGTCCCAGACACAGTTAGTTGCATGTGGAGCACCTCTGATGCATTGTGCTAAGTAACTTGCCAGGATGTGTGCAAAACATAGTGGGATATGGGAACCCCTCAGCTGTGGGTGTGCCGGTCCAGGTATGCGCCTGAAAGGTATGGTCTGTCTATAACCTGTCATTGCAGGTGTGCTCTGCAGAGCCTAGAGGCAGGTCCCAGTCACTGCAGAGATGTTTGAGTGGTGCATTATAAGGTGTGCCTTGCCTGCGTGCATCACAGAGGAAGATGCAAACATTGTGTCACATGACCCCATGTCATGCCTGCCAGTTACCGCCCTGCCGGTGACAGTTATTGGAAACTGTGCAAGACAGGCAGTATAGAAGCAGCAAGAGCCTTACATGTGAGCTGTACTCCCAGGGCTGACAGGTGCAAGTCATCTGTGCCACAGCATTGTGTTTGACCAGGACAGTCATAGCGGACAGATACCACATGCCTGTGGAATGACAATAGGAGCATAGGCAACTGTTGAAGTGACACAGTCGGTCATTGTACAGTGGTATCGTGTTTGGATGAATGCAAAATGCTCCCCAGGGCTAGTCCCACACCCTCAGGGCTATAAGATTGGTGAGCTATTGCATGTCCCTGCACACGTAGTCTGTGAAGTGGCATCACAGGGTAGTCACACTAACATGGAGAATGACAGTCATATCGTACCTGGTGAGGTGTAGCATGGGTGCATAGGTTATGTTGCAGAAGTAGTTACCCGACAGCAAGATGTAAGCAACTAACGCCTTGTGTAGCCTGCTGTGTGGAACTGCAGTGTGACTCCCTACAGAGTCAGCTATGACTGGTGTGTTATGAATGTTATAACTCACTATTGGCTGTATGTGATGGGCACACATGAGTCTGTGGGCTATAAGCTGGTGATGTTGTCTTCCATGATGGGGGCTACCTCTGGTGCCTACAGTGAGTATAGAGATGTACTGCACAAGTTGTCCTCGTAGGTGTGGCCAGTGGTGTAGATCATGTGAGACTATGTGATGGGTGGGGTGTGTTGCGAATGTTACACATCCCCAAATGACTATCAGGTGCAGTCAGGGTTGGTGACAGCATTACCCCCAGCCATAGCTGTCAACCTCCTGTCCCCAAACTGAGGAACATTAGCCTTCATACTGTGTGACAAATGGGCAAAATGTGGAACACTTACAACTGGCTTACTAACAGCTTCAACTAGGAAGGGCATATGATGACTAAAATAGGCTGGTCTTACGTATAAAAAAGATATTCCAATGAATTAGTATGATTCCCATCTATTTCGCCATGGCTAGCAGATAAACAATTTACAACAATGAATGTGTGACAGACCCTTCCAATGTGGCACCTTGAGGAACATGCACCTTTTAGAACCCCAAATGAGGTATGATCCTCGTAATGAGGTACACCTGAGAGCTATGCCCCCAGCACGGCTGCAGAAGTGCATCCCCCACAGGCTGTAGTGCCGTATGTTGGGAGGTGAGCATTGAATGTGTACATGAGACAATTGCTCTATTGCCACATGTACGACATATCCCTCATATTGACAGGCAGTAGCACTGGTACGTGACAGTTGGACATGCCTGTATATACAAGCATGTCCAACAGGATATGTGCGTTACGTGTGTACAACAGCTGTCGTACCTTAAGCAAGCTGGGAAGTATAGGACAGCTAGTGTACCTGTGGGAAATGGTGTGGAATGGGCGCTATAGTAATCAGTAGCTCATGACATGCTCACAAGTTCTGAACAAGTGCCTAGCATGATCATACAATACAGATAGGGTGTTGGATAATATCAACCCACAAGTGGTGATGACAGTCATTTAGGGTGGCACCGCACTATAACCCTGCTGAGTATGGTGTGCATGTCCATGAACCATTAGCACTGTAGATGTTAACAGTACAGATGTACAAGACAGCACGGATATTAGATTACAAATACCTTTGCATGTCACAGGAGTGTTCCACCAGTGGCCTGTTGACAGACTCACAACTACAAAAGGTGCAAGAGTGACATGTGCACAGCACACCAGTGCCAGCTACAGTAGAACAGGGTTAATGTGTTGTGCCCCACCCTCATTGTAGCCCATACCACACAGACAAATGTTAGGCATCTGTGTATGTAAGGCTGTGAATGGCCATGACTTATCAGTATAGCTGTGTCAGTGTTGTGAACAACATACAGAATGGGCTGCATGGGTGAGGTGTGTGACATATGTGCACAGTCTGATGGATGATACCAGCAGTGTCACTGCTAGGTGAACATCCCTGTACCCATAAACTACTACCTAGGCTGTGGTCAACATTATGGACACTGTGTAAGGGATGGTGCTGTGCAGTGCCCCCCCCGACATGGTGACGTCTCCAGGCCCCTTAGGTAGTCATATGAGGTACCCATGTCATGTCAGGGTGCCATCCATGAGCACGGAGATCACTGGACAGGCATATACAGCACTGTGGTGACCAATATTGGATCACATACCACCTGTAAGGGGTAATGGCTATGCATGGATGTGCGATACCAGCCTTCACAATCCACACCTCCACTATGCAGCATGCTGTCTACCTTGCAGAAGGACATTTGCTACACCATGATGATGGACATGCTACATGTCCATATCCTGATCTATATGACATATGTCATGGACAGCCACCATCCTAATACTAGGATCGCCACAGGCTGGACTGATCCCTGTGCCATATATGTGACATACTCCCGCCATACCATGCAACCCTGTCCATCAAAGCTGCACATGCCATCCCAGTCATATATGGTGTGATGGCCGCATGGTAGATGTACAATCAACTGACTTGATCAGTAATGTGGCACTGATGCACCTTGCGGTGGCACAATGGCTGTCTGTTACAGCTTGGAAACTGTGCCCGCACATGCTATGGTTGATAACCATCCCTGCGAATGTCGTCTGACTAGCCATTGTCCCATGTCTATCACATGTGCAATACAGGCGATCCGTGGCAGGATATTGAACAGTTGTACAGTGCTGTGTAGATGCATATGGCAAAACACATGCATGTACAGGTGTCCATGCTTATGTGTGCATTGTCACTGCTCAAGTCCATTACGGCTGTGTCTGTGTTGATATGTGACATATACACAGCTTCCAAGTCAACAGTAGTACCGTGGACACATCGTGGCATGTGCAGATAGGAAAGAACACAAGTTCAGGCAAATAGACATGCCCACAGCAAGACAGCATTTACATGGAATATGAACACTGTAATGAGGTGACACACATATATGGTGACGATATCCAATGCATAATGGGTGTGACATGTGTGACACAAACACGTCAGTCATGTCAGTGTCATGATGCTTTGCAAAGTTAACTGTGCAGATGTAGTAGATGTCATAAAAATGTATGTGCAGCAGTATCTCTGTACATCTCTGAAACTGTGACCTGTCACCATCATTATGTCTTACAGATAATGCCCCGTACACGCCTCCCAGCATACACCTGCCAGGAGGATGATGTCCTCATCCCACAGCTCCATGAAAACTATGACTTGTTGTTCAGCCATGTGCCACAGCATGCCCAGCAGTGGGATGACCTGTGGCAGGATCTACGCAGGAGGGTGAACGATGTGGGTGGCCATAACTGCACCTACCAGCAGGTGCGCAGACACTGCATGGACCTGATATGACATGCAAAACAGCGTGCCACTGCAATCGCCAGGGAACAAGGTGGAACAGGTAGTGGGCCACCAACCCAGCCTCCACTCACACACCGAGGAGCTACTGGTCAGTCTGGGGACACCCAGGGAACAGCATCCAGAAACACTAGCTGCCATCATGGAGGTGGGTGTCTCCCAACCAATGAGCCTGGAGTTGCCTGGTAAGTCAGTACTGCACATATGGCTATTATATCCCATGTAGTTGCATGTGTCACTGTACATTATGTAAAGTAATAACATATGCAAGGTATGTGGACACACATCCTGCATACTACAGTATGCTACGTTGTGTATACACACATGTGCATACTATATGCTATTACACAGGTGAATGTGTTCACATGCACAGTGCAACCTGTGGCTGTCATACAGTCATGGAAAATGTTCATACTGGTATGTCACCCCTATACAGTACCTCTGGCATGCCGCACAGACATGGGTCCATTGCAGGTGAGACTGTCATCATTATCAGGCATGTTACAGTGTAGATCTAATTGCCATGTGGCCAGTTAACACTTGCACACCTGATGTTTGTTCCAGTCACGATATGCAGGTCACACCACCCTTCATTCACACACGCCACCCATGTGCAATATATACAAATGTAATGATACACCGACTTGAAACCACAGTACTTGTCATTGCAACATGTGTGGTCAGCTGTGCATACAACGGTGGAGGTGTTCTACGATGGAGGCATATGTAGTATGCATTGGAACAACATGTGTGGTACGCACACAGTACCACACAGTGAGCTGTGATATGGGCAGCCCACAGGTGTCACCATTGTGTCATATGCCCGTGCATTGGGTGCACACATTGTGATGTGCCACCTGACATGTCCCAGACATGTAGTGTTCTGTCTGCAATATTGTCACACTATCGCATGACCTATACCCCACATACCAAACATACAACCCATTGTCTGCATAGCCCTGTGGATTGTGACATATCTGACATCTATGGGTGTATGTCATATGGGACAACACAGACATGAGGAAAAGATGCCCATCACACACAATTGGCCAACACATGTGGACACATGGCCATGGGGGATGGCCAGAGACATGTAGCCACACAGTACTTGGGATGTGTATACACCCTGTTACACATTGTCCACACATGTTCCAATTATAGCCTTAGCTGACCGATTCTACAGTTGATGTGGTACACTGGACAACCTAAAAGCCTGTGCACAGCTACTGGAGGTGTCACTAAAGTCTACCGTATACGATCTGTTGAACATCACGACTGTGTTGCAGTTATGGCTATGCAATGTGTACATATTATGCATTCTACAGCAACATAGATGCCTCATGTTGCCATGCAATGGCACAGTGTCTGTACTTCACACTGTATAGCAATGTAGATGGCTCACACTACCCTCCCATGATTATACACATTTGCTAAACATGCATTCTATCTCTAGGGCATACACACAACACTGCAATGTGAAGCCCATTATGATGCTGTACATGTGTCAGGACACCATTGTGTCAAACATGTATGCATGTTAATGCACATGTCAGCAGATTACATGTCAAGGTCACGTCAGCCATGTGTACTGTTATCCTGTTCTGGGCCACATGGTGTATCACGGGGATGCATGCATACTACCATGATTGTGTGAACTGCATGGCTACTGATATGACACCTGCTTGCTGTAGTGTGCACCCCAGGGAGGTATGCTTACTAACACTATAAATGTCTGAGCTGCATGCCCTCTGCTGTATTGCAGGCATGCTGCATGCCATCTGAAAAATCACAAGCATGGTGTGTCTGTGTGTGTGACTGTGTTTGTGTGTGTGTGTTTGTGTGTGTGTGTCTGTGTTTGTGTGTGTGTGTCTGTGTGTGTCTGTGTGTGTGTCTGTGTGTGTGTCTGTGTCTATTGTACTTTACAGTATTTCTTTGCATTCACAGGTGATGTAGGTGCGTTACCCTCCTGCGGTCCATCTGATGTTAGTGTCCCCACAGATACTAGCGGTGATGAACACATGCATGAGGTACAGGCAGGGTTGTCAGGGGCTGAATCCGTGCCAGTGGTTACCATCCCAGCTATGTCCTCCTCTTCCCCGCACACAGTTCAGCTGCCAACAAATACCACATCACCAGTGGCCATAGAGGAAGGACAGTCAGCGTCTGTTAGCGTGGAACAAGAACGTGTGGTGGCTACAGAAGGTGTGTCTACACACCATGGTGTCAGCGTAATGACTGCAGATGTGCCACACAGGCATGTGGCTGGTGCTGCTCGTAGGAGGACCTCTGGCAGACATGCACCTGCAGGACAGAGCGCAGCAGCTGGTATCACCAGATGCATTTTCCAGACTCTAATGGTGGCACAGGCATGTGCTGAACGGCAGAACAGAGAAGGGCAGAGGCTGCAGAGGGCTGCTATCCATACCCTAAATGACAACATCCAGGCATTGGCAAATGCTCAACAGGAGATTGCTAATGTTCTGGATAGGCGATTAGGTGAAATGGTCGGAATCCTTGACCGAGGCATGGCAATCCGCGAGCGGGAGCTGTCTGTGCTGGAACAGCTGGTAGGAGTGATGCGTAGGCCATGTGGACGTAGGCCAGCAACACCAGCTAGTGTAGGTTGACGTGAGCGTGCCACCTCATATGTCCGCTCCCATAGTGCCAGTAGCAGTAGCAGTGCAGCTGGTGTTGCGCTGTAAACACCAGGACACAGCAGGCCATGTGGACGTGGCCCTGGATGGTCTCAACGGGGACACGGTTCCAGCGGACATGTGTCATCGGACAGTAGCCACTCTGTACCTCCACCTGGTAGTGCCCGTGCAACCCCAGGCAGGCACAGGTCACGTGGCCGTGGACAGACACAGTGAGCTGTGCATCCTGCTCTGTACAATCTGGGGCTGTCAATTATATCCCATGTAGGCCTCACAAATGGCAGAACTGTGTGCACACATACACGCACACAGCAAACACAACTGTAGGGCTCCACAACATCCACATGCATTCTGCACAGACATGTCCAGTCAACTCACCGGCCCTTACACACACACATGATGTTATCCATTGGTGCAGCCTATGCCCTTGGCAAACATATCACCCTGTGCATATGATGAAGCCTGTGCCACATCCCTGTCATCCACACCATCCGTGCAGGGTTATGCACAAATATTCTGATGCACAGGGTGAACAGCATAGTGAGAGGTGTATGTAATATTACCTGTATATGCATAGTGAAGGATGTGTATGTTGCAGTGTTTGTGTGTGAATACTGAGAGAAGTGTATGTGACATAGGTTGTGTACTGTCAACATGCACCAGTCATACCATGTAGTGCAGGTGCAGCATGCATTGTGATGTGTTCACGGTATGTGTCTCGGTTACATCTGTAGCACCATGTTGGTTGTGATACCCTGGTTCCCTCCTATGGTGTACTTGCATGTGCCTACAGGTAGCAGTGTTTGCAGTCCTCCACGTGTAACTGTGGATTACTCACAGGCACGTCTGACAATATCAGCATGCTACATGTACCCTCAATCTGACTGTTGGACACACCAACATGACACAGTTGTCTGCACATATACTGCACCTGACGCATGTGGTCGGTGCCACAGGCTACACTGGAAAGAGACGTGACATACATAGCAGGACACATTACAGGTATGGTGACATGGTGCAGGGGTTGTACACAGCGGCCTGGCCAATGATGATGTGAGGTGTCACTTGGTAGCTGGAGGCCACACTGTGCAGCAGTAGGAAACTGTAACAGTACGGGAACATGGCTGCATTCACGGGGTGTACACCACTAAAACGCACACCCCATAGTGTGCAGGTGGGGACCCTTGCCTGTGTGGTCATCATCCTCACAGTACTATGCACCCACACAACATGTCCCAGAGAAGGGACATGCACAGGTAGCCAGTATGGCTGGGACCTATGGCATCAACAGGGTTGTGCAATGCATCACCATTACAGGTTAGTCACCACGTGGGGTTAGTGATCATTTCACACCGTATATTAGCATACACCATCACACCAAGCACCAGACATAAATACAGACACACACACACACTGTGGTGACCACACATGTGTATACAGACAGCCGACGTGTGTGATGCACCTCACCGGCCGACGTCATGCTTCCCACACTGACGTATGTACAGATCTCTACAATGGTGTACAGGGATGTGTAGCAACTGGGACATATTCCCCGCGATATGTGGCATCCCTGGTCACACATTCGGACACACATGGCAGTGCTGGGAATGATACACCTGCCATATGATGACACGTTTGATAGACATGCAGCGGTATTGATTGCATTATGTGTACCAATGCTATATCTGGCAAATGTGCTGCTATATGCACATGGGAGGTTGTAGGTGTTACAGGTGCCATGTGACATATAGTTGTTAACACCTGACCGCTGTGTATGCATTATGTAAGCACCGTCACGTAACAGTGACATAGCGTACTGTTTGCACATGGCATGATAGGATGGTGTGTGATACAACTGTGAGCCACCCCCTGCACACATACATCTAGACAGGTGGTTCACCACGTTATGTACACACATCCCTCCATACGTGCTGATTGTATGTCACCGTATACAGGTGTCAATGATGGGTCTGCATTGCGTCTGCATGTCGTAGGTAGGTGCAACTATGTTACGGACATCGGCCACTGCACATGCATGGTTGCTGCATGCACAGTACAGATGTCACATGTGTCTCCTGTTGCCATTTTTGTATGCATTGCTATTGTTGGACATGTGTGTTGACATACATAACACATAGACTGCGGTATGATATCACGGGTGTCACAGGCGACCAGTACAAGGGTATGTGTCCCGGTCAAAAGTGCTACGCCCTGTAGTGTGAGCATTCAACAGACATGGGCCCACCTTCCATTCACGTGTGTAGCATTGATTAGGCCAGTGTTATTCATGAGGTACATCAAAGACTATGTATGTATGTGTTGTGTGTGCAGTCCATGCACACATCCACACAATCACATGTATGACATACCCAGACGTGTGTTCATTGGTGTACAGCAACAGTCAGGTGTCACAGCTGTGTAAGGGCCATGGTATGTCTTGAGCCGACCTGTTCATGTATACTGGTATCATTGCAATGCATAACACCTGTTGGATCCCTGTTGGTACATGTGTACTCTGCACAGCTGGTGTATACCACTGTACAGCCCAGTGGTCATGTGTCACATGGTGTTGTGGGAACGTAAGGCTGTGTAGTGCTGCACCGATGACATGGTGCTGACGTGACAGCTACAGTGTACACTGCAGTGTGTACGTGTGTGACCTGCACCTGTGACAGCTGTGATGGCAGCTGTGTGTGTACAGGTCACTTTATGTGTTACCGCCCTGTGCATGAGGATAGTTATACCTTACTGTGCCCTTCTGTGTGTACACTCCATCTGCATGCCAGATGGCCCTTTGCAAAAGTGTGTGAGCATGCCCAGTACATCGTGGTGTAGATGGACACACAGTACATTCCACACTGCGCCCTTCCGTGATTAGACTCCGTGTGCATGCAAGATGGCCCTTTGCAACTGCTAAGTGTGTGAGCATGCCCAGTACGTCGTTGTGTAGATGGAAACACAGTACATTCCACACTGCGCCCTTCCGTGATTAGACTCCGTGTGCATGCAAGATGGCCCTTGCAATTGCTAAGTGTGTGAGCATGCCCCATATGCCGGTGTGTAGATGGACACAGTACATTCCACACTGCGCCCTTCCATGATTAGACTCCGTGTGCATGCAAGATGGCCCTTTGCAACTGCTAAGTGTGTGAGCATGCCCAGTACGCCGTTGTGTAGATGGACACACAGAACATTCCACACTGCGCCCTTCCGTGATTAGACTCCGTGTGCATACAAGATGGCCCTTTGCAACTGCTAAGTGTGTGAGCATGCCCAGTACGCTGGTGTGTAGATGGACACACAGTACATTCCACACTGTGCCCTTCCGTGATTAGACTCTGCGTGCATGCAAGTTGGCCCTTTGCAACTGCTAAGTGTGTGAGCATGCCCAGTATACCATTGTGTAGATGGACACACAGTACATTCCACACTGCGCCCTTCGGTGATTAGACTCCGTGTGCATGCAAGATGGCCCTTTGCAACAGCTATGTGTGTGAGCATGCCCAGTACGCCGTTGTGTAGATGGACACACAGTACATTCCAAACAGACATGTGATACTAAGCGTGTGGGCATGGTCATTGACATCCTGTATAGCCATGGTGGTCATCCAGGCAACAGATGTCCAATTTCAATGTCACGATGGATGCCTACATTGAACACACTGGTTGCTCTCTCGAATCGTGTGCTGTCTGCGGTGCATCCCGTATCTATTTAGTGTTGCAGTGCTCCGTAGATATTTAGTTGGCCCGATGACAGCACTGCCGTGTTTGTGTATGTCTACCTTGGGACAGTAATATGCTTTCAGACCACTCACTCTCTAAACTTTCCCTATCAGCATCTTTGCCTTTGCGGATGATGTCACCCACCTAGAAGTATGCCTCTGGGAGAGCTGTGTTCAGTTATCTCGGTAGCTCGTTCTGTAAATGTGTAATGCTGTAGTGTGTTAGAGTAGGTAGGTGTATGTTCAACTCCTGGCCCTTCCAAGTGTGTGTGTGTGTGTGTGTGTGTGTGTGTGTGTTTCCAGCTGCCTGGGGACACAGTAATGCTTTTAGATGCCTCACAACACATACATTCCCTATCAGCGTCTTTGCCTTTGCGGATGATGTCACCCTCCTAGAAGTATGCCTCTAGGAGTGCTGTGTTCAGTAATCTCGGTAGCGCATTCTGTAAATGCGTAATGCTGTAGTGTGTTAGAGTAGGTAGGTGTATGTTCAACTCCTGGCCCTTCCAAGTGTGTGTGTGTGTGTGTGTGTGTGTGTGTGTGTGTGTGTGTGTGTGTGTGTGTGTGTGTGTGTGTGTTTCCAGCTGCCTGGGGACACAGTAATGCTTTTAGATGCCTCACAACACATACATTCCCTATAGGCATCTTTGCCTTTGCGGATGATGTCACCCACCTGGAAGGATGCCTCTGGGAGTGCTGTGTTCAGTAATCTCGGTAGCGCGTTCTGTAAATGCGCACTGCTGTAGTGTGTTAAAGTAGTTAGGTGTGTGCTCAACTCCCAGCCCTTCCAGGTGTGTGTGTGTGTGTGTGTGTGTGTGTGTGTGTGTGTGTGTGTGTGTGTGTGTGTATTTTTATTTTATTTTTTTATTTTATATTTGTTAACCGGGCTAGTCCAACTGGATACATGTCCATTTTCAGTGGAGGCCTGAGGAGAAAAGCTCCGCTAACTACTACTTAACAAGTTAAAAATATACAGAATTTTGCAATAAAAAGAAAACATTTGCTTTAAATTTCTTCCAGAATGTATAGACACAAGAGTACAATATGAGACTTAGCAGGTGAATAAGATTAGATATTTTACTTAGTTACAGTATTACTACATTATACGTGAGAAGCAAAATTAGATTTATGTCTAATAATAGAGAGAGATAGGAATAATTAAGAAGTGGAAGTTGTGGTATACTAGAGTTAGGTGGAGAAGGAGAGGGAGGTCAGAAGAAAGGAAGGAGGGAAAAAAGAAAGAAGTTAGCCAGGGTTATAGCAAGAGCATAGCCAGTGGTTGGTTAGGAAGATTTTGAGTTTGTTTTTAAATAGTGGAATTGAGGTCAGGGATGTGAGGTGTGGTGGTAGTTGATTCCAAATTTTGCCAACTGAGTTGGAAAATGTGGAGTCACCTGCTATGTTATTTGATAGAGAAGTTTGAATCAGTATTTTGTTAGAGGAGCGAAGGTTCTTCAAATTGGTATAGGGTTTTATAAGGGAGAGCATTGGTGTGTTCTCTAGGTGATGAAGGGCTTTGTGGGCAATTGTAAGTTGATAGTATTGTATTAGGTGGGGTAGTTCCAACCAACCTAGTTTTGTGAGATTCAAGCAATGGTGAGTCCTATATGGAGATGCTGTAGCAAATCTGGCAATGTTGTTGTATGATGTGGCTAGTTTATTGAGATTATACTTAGAAAGATTAGTGTATATGGGGGAAGCATATAATAGGGTAGAGATTAAGTGGGTTCTGGCTATATTAGATCTGGCTTCAGGAGTTAAGCAAGATCTGATTCTGTAGAGAGAACCTAGTTTTCTGTTAGTTGTTTTTATTGTTGAGTTAATGTGAAAGTCAACTTTTAGTTGGTTGTCAATAGTAATACCCAAGAGTTTGGTTGTTTGGTCTGGAGTGATGAGGGTGCCATTATTGGATGTGAGTGTGAAATCCATTGAGGGAGACAGGTGTGTGGGTGGAAAGATGAGAAGTTTGGTTTTCTTGGGGTTGAGGAGGAGACAATGGTTAGCAAACCATTGCTCTATGGTGGTGAAGGTTTTTTGTGTGAGGGAGTGAAGTTCAGTCTGAGTTGAGGCAGAGCAGATGATGGTAGTGTCATCTGCATATTGAATACAGGTAGAAAGAGGTGTGGATAGATGAAGGTCATTTATAAAAATGGAAAACAGAAGAGGACCTAAGATGGAGCCCTGAGGGACTCCTATAGAGGTGGGAAGAAGATCAGAGAGATGGTTGTCCCAGAGAACTGCCTGTTTGCGATTTTCGAGATAGGATGTGAACCAGCTTAATGCAAGATTGTCCAGAGAGAGGGATTTTAAATGATGTAAGAGGAGTTGGTGATTAACCATGTCAAAGGCTTTTGACAGGTCAACAAAGAATGCTGAAGAGGGAGTATTATTGTTGCGATTTTTGTTTATAGAGTCTATGAAGGATACTAAGGCTGTGGTAGTACTGTGGCACGGTCGAAAGCCATGTTGGCAGTTAGCTAGGAGATTGAAGTTTAGTAGGTGGTTAAGTAACTGTTTGTGGAGGCATTTCTCCATTATTTTTGCAAGAGGGGATAGTAAAGTTATGGGGTGGAAGTTAAAATACTCTGTAGAGTCACCACCTTTGAAAAAGGGGATAATATGTGAGATTTTCCATATATATATATATATATATATATATATATTTATATATATATATATATATATATATGTATATATATATATATATATATATATATATATATATATCTTTGTAATATGTATGTGGATATTAGCACTATTGAATGTGCTGCATTGTCTGTACATGTTCACCTTGGATGTATCTGAATGTGCTATGGCTCTGTGATAGTGCACATACTGTGTGCTGTTGTGATCCTGGGTTATAGTTGTGTAGTGACCAGTTATTTTGTTGCTGGATATTACCAGGGACATTGAAAACAATGATAGTACAGCACCTTTAAACGGTCATGTGCACATCTCAGCAGTAGTCAGCAGTGGTTATTACTTTGGAAGATGACTATGGCTCATATACCTATGTATTACATGGCAATACTATGCAAATCAGGTTAACATTACTGACACCCGTTTATCCACAGGTTGTGATTCAGATCCCATGTATGTATGTGTATACATTGCCAGGTGCAGGACTGGACTATGGTTGAATGCATGGAGGGGTGTCCATGGCCAGGAATGGTGATCTGTACAGCCTGGCAGGTAAAGTCTGTGACTGCCCCACAACCTCGGTATATGGCTGACACATGCTGAAACAGTGTACATGCAGAGACACACATAAAACAAACAGCTAGGGATAACACATACACACACACACATTGCATCAACATTGGGCCATGCAAAACCTGTTGTCCCTCACACACACACACAAATGCATACATGTTGATTGGCTGGTTCACTGACGGGCTCTGGAAAAGAAACTACATGCCCTGTTTATTTTATTTTATTTTACAGTTGTTGACCGGGCTAGTCTGGCTGGATACATGTCCATTTTCAGCAGAGGCCCGAGGAGAAAAGCTCCACTAAATACTAAGTACATTACAAAATATTACAAATGTTTATAAGTAACAAATTAGAAAATCATAACATCACACAGAATGCAAGATAGATTCAGGAGAAGCACATTTCGATGAGCAGTTAATACCATATTAGCAATTTTACATAGAATGTACCTAGGTCGATTAGTACTGTAAAAGGAGAAGAAATAAGACAGATACTAATAGGAAGAGTGAAGGAGAGATGTAGTATGAGAAAGAAAAGGTTAGCCTGGTGTACTGCAGGAACAAAGCCAATGATTTAGGTAGTACAGTTTAATTTTCTGTTTGAATTGAGGCAGGGATGTAGTCAAAGTTATGTCACAAGGTAAGAGATTCCAGAATTTACCTATAGTGTTAGTGAAAAGAGAACAACCTGCTGTGTTGTTTGCCTTTATTGATTTAGTCATAAGTTTACTAGAGGAGCGAAGCGAGTTCAGATTATACGGGATTAGGAGTTGAGAGAGTATAGGGGTGTTGTCAGGTAGGTGTAATATGTTGTGAGCTATAGTGAGTTGAGGAATTTTTAGGTAGTTTTGAAATTCGAGCCAGCCAAGTTGCTTTAGATTTATACAGTGGTGAGTCCTAAAGGGGTTACTAGTGGCTAAACGTGCTATGTTATTATAGCAAGTTTCAAGTTTGTTAAGATTGTTTTTCTTGAGGTTGGTATAAATGGGAGAAGCATATAGGAGAGTAGATAGGAGATGGGTTTGAGCACATTTGGTTCTTGTTGCTGGGGTTAGAAAAGGTTTAATACGATATAGGGATCCAATTTTTTGTTAACAACCTTGATGGTGTTGTTTATGTGCTGATCGAAGGAAAGATGATTGTCAATGGTTATTCCAAGAAGTTTAGTAGTTGGATCAGGCGAGATGATAGTGCCATTATTAGAAGAAATGGTAAAGTTTAAAGGGGGACCGAGAGGTGGGGAGAAGAGGAGGAGTTTAGTTTTTTCATTTAGTAGGAGAAACCGTTTAGAAAACCAAGTTTCTACTTTGTTAAAGGTATTTTGTGTTAAGGAGGTCAGTTCAGTAGAAGAAGGTGCGGAGCAGATAAGGGTAGAATCATCTGCATATTGTATGCAGGTAGCTTGTGGTATAGCAGTCTGAAGATCGTTTATAAAGAGGGTGAACAGAAGTGGACCTAGAATGGAGCCCTGGGAACTCCGATGGAAATGGGCAAGAGAGAAGAGATGTGATTTTCCCAAATTACTGCTTGTTGTCTGTTGTTAAGGTAAGATTTAAACCAATTTGTGGCTAGTTTATCACAAGGAAGAGATTCGAGAATATTGATTAAGAGAGTGGTTAACCATGTCAAAGCTTTTGAGAGATCAATGAAAAGAGCGGAGGAGAGAGAATGGTTGTTTCGATTTTGTTGATAGTATCTATAAAGGAGAGAAGGGCAGTGGTGGTACTATGATGGGGTCTAAAACCATGCTGGCAGTTTGCTATTATGTTGTGGAGGGAGAGGTGGTGTACCAGTTGCTGGTGAATACATTTTCCATTATTTTGCAAGGGGTGAAAGAAGGGCAATTGGTCTAAAGTTGGAAAGGTCAAGGGAGTTTCCACCTTTATGAAGTGGTATAATATAGGAGACTTTCCATATATCAGGGATGGTTCCTTCTTGGCTAGTTCTGTTGATGAGTAAGGAAATAGGATAAGCAATTTCTTTAGCAGCTTTCTGAAGGAAAAGAGAAGGAGCTTGTCAGCAGAAGGGTGCAGGGTATAAGTTTGTGAATGAGTTTCAAGATGAAAGACGTAGATATAGGTTTTAGAGCGAAATTGAGGGAAGAGGTAGTTCTGTTAGGTGGTATATGAGAGTTGTTAGTGTTCATTTGTTTGGCTAGGGTTTGAATAGTTTCAGAGAAAAAGAGTTGAAAGCATTGGCAGTCTGGAGAGGGGTTTCTGGGTCAGCATTTAGAGGGAAGGAGTTTTCCAGTTCCTGGGGAAAGAAGTCTATTTACTGATGACCAGAACTGTTTAGGGTTGTTAATATGTGTTTCCTGGAGGTTACAGTAGAAGTTTTTCTTGTCAGAGATTATTGATTTTTGCTAAATTACGAAGCTGGCGGAATTTAACTAAGTCAGGGTTTAGTTTATTACATCTCCAAGATTTCCATGCTTTGTTTCTAGCAAGCATGAGTTTTTTGTGTTGGTGGTCAGCCATGGGGCCGATTGGTCTTTACTCTAATAGAGTTCTGGTGCATGAGAATCAAGTATAGATAGGAATGTGGAATTAAAGAATAATACTGCTTCTTCTAGGGGGTGATTTTAAGCAATTCCAAATTACATGCACTCAGTTCGGCTTTAAAAGGTCTATGTTAAAGTGTTTGACTGATCGAATTAGCCTTGTATTTGGGAGGTTAACAAATTCTGATTTTGTCTAGAAATGTAGGTTAGGCAGTGGTCGCTGATGTCATCAGGCATAATACCTACCTTATAATGTGTCTTAACTTTATTAGTTAGTATCCAGTCTAATATACTCTTTCTTTCAGGATTTATTGAATCTTGTAGATGAGGTAACACATTGTGAACAACCATGTAGGCTAATATGGGATGTGGGATTGACTGTATTTATAGTGTTCCAGTCTATGTTAACGGCAGCAAGAATTATGGTTTCTTGGGGGTAGTTGGTAGAAACCCAGCTTAAAAAGTCTTCTAGTATTGGAATGTTATTACCTGGGGGAAGATACAAACAAATAATGTAAATAGATTTTGGTTAAGTTGGAGTTTAATAATGATGGTTTCTGTTTTGCTATTTAGGTTTGGGCATTCTGGTTGAATAGATATGTTAAGTTGATTTTGAAGAGTATTGCTACTCCTCCACCCTTACGTTTTAAGTCGTGTCTTATTATGTTATAACCCTGGGGTACAATCTCTGAGTTTTTGTGCCTGGGGTAAGCCAGGTTTCAGAGAGGCAAAGGATGTCAAATGAGTGTATATCTAAGAGGGCATGGATGAAAGGTATTTTGTTATTTATGCTTTGGATGTTAAGGTGTCCTATAAGGAAGTTATTGTTGGGGTTAGGCAAGCAGTTTTGTTGAGGTGGTGAGGTAGCGCCAGGGTTGGGGTGGATGTCTCCATCTAGTAGAGTAGGATTAATAAGTTTTGTTAAGTAGTTCTTATTTAGAATTGTTAGAGATTTTGTTTTTTGCAAGATAGTAGGGGTATGTAAGGTGATGTTGCCTATGGAATTTAGATAGGTGATAACTAGGGGTGGAATTAACATTAGGGTAGGTTGTGAATGTGAGTCTAGTAGAGGTGTGTTTATGTGTGGAGATAAGAGAGTTATCTAGGGAAATTGCAAGAAAAGTGAGAAGGTATGTAGAAAGAAGGGTGGTTGTGATTGCGATGAGAGTACAGGCATAGTTTATGTAGGGAGAGGCATCATTTAGTAATTAGAGAGGTGAGGAAGTAGAGGGAAAGTGTAAAGGGAGAAAATAGAATGTGTAAGCAATATAGGGAAAGTCTGTAGTTTAAAGCAGTAGGTAGATAAGAAAGGATATTAATTGGAAAGAGAAAGAAAGGCTGGAGTGGAAGGAAAGTGTAAGGAGAGAAGTCTAGGTAATAGTGAAAGGTAATAGAAGATGTATGATCTTGGGGCAGAGATAGAGTAGGAAGGGATGTACTAAGGCTGGGGAACAATTTGGGGGAGAGTAATAGGATAGGGGAGCTAGGGGGTGTGGCTATAGAGCTATAAATGTAGGACCCGGGGGTGGGTGGGAATTGGGGTAGGGGGGAGGGAGTGCCATAGAGGCGAACGGAGGGGGTAGAAACAACTGAGGTATAGCCAGGAGACAATCAGAAAAGCAGGTGAGACTATAGGAGCAGCGAGTGTCAATAGGGAAGGGGTAAGATAGGAACCAGATACCAGAGGGGATAGGAGAAAGGTAAGGAGTATGACAGAAAAGAGTACTGAGGATTTAGGAGGAGATGAGTGAGGTGTAATGGAAGAGAGTAGGGCAGGTTACTGGAGAGATATCAGCACAGGTGGTAAGGAGAATAGGCAGTCGGTAAGGAAGAAAATGGAGGTAGAGGGATGGAAAACCAAATTAGCAGAGTAGACTGAGGAGGGCTAATCAGGGCATATGACGACACCTGTGCCACCTCTTGTAATGTGTAACATTGATGCAGGTACAGACTAACATGGTGCTGATGCACAGGGTGGCTTTACAGCACTGTAATAATGTTACAATGTTGTTAACACAACGTGTGATTTCCTTCTAGGTGTATGTAAGCAGGCATGATACATTCCAGCTATGATCATCAATGTAGTATAGTGTACATCACTGTTAATTCTGAAGATGTATTATCCATCCATGTGCCATTTGACTGACGTGTGTAGTATTGGCAGCATGTGTTACAGAGTGTGCAGTACGTGTGTGATGTGTGTAGTACAGATTTACATGTATCTATATGTGAACATGGTGAAGGTGTACTGTCTGCATCTACATGTATAGTGGACACATTGGAATGGTGACATGCCCTGTATTTCACACTGTTAACATGTCATACTTTCTATTGGTGGCCATTATGCATTATACTACACATATTGTTGTACTTGTCTACACATGTGTGATTGCTATGGTCTTATACGGTGCTGTGGGTGATACTGTTACTATCTGTCATAGTTTTGCATTATGGTAGTAGACACGACCTCAACAGTCTGAATGACCAATTGTTATATGATATCTTCACAACTGACTCACACATGTAGGACACACAGTAGCATGTGGATCCTACATGTACTATACTATACCAGTTCGCATTGGTATTGACAGCCACACATTGCTGGAACCATTACTGTTCGACATGTAGCTATGTTAGTTACAAGCAAAGACAACAGGGATATTCCTGTCCACATCTGGGAATTCATACTGTGGCCTAGAATGCATTCTGCACATGACACAGTTAGTCTACACAAGGGTATCATACAGACTGATACGTGTTATCCAACCCATGCTGTATACCTATAAGGCTAAACAGAGTCAGTTATCCACATTTACTACACATACTTTACCAGCAGTAACACATAGGTATTACACCCCAATATGTATAATGTGTAACAATGTGTACATATAGATATGTGCTATGTCATTTGTCATTTGATATTTGCATTTACAATGGTATTGTGAAGTACATCACTGTATCACATATGCAATGAGAGTTCTGCATGCATATCCTCCAAGGTGGTTGTACAACTATGATGAATGTCTATTATTGACATACTTTGCTGTGTTTGAACTGTTCTGCAGTATTACACATACATGAACAGTCACTCACACTATGTATATAAACTGTTGTGTGTGTGTGTGTGTGTGTGTGTGTGTGTGTGTGTGTGTGTGTGAGACACAGATGACCTAGGCCACAGAAAATTCTGATACATGTAGTTGACAAGTGCGGTAATGCTCCACCAGATGTGTCCAGGCACCAGAACTGTGACTTGAGCGACACAAACACATGCTAGAATAAGGTTTCTGTATGTGCGTGTGCCTCATTATTGCATTCCTGTTCATGAGTGTGTGCATTTCTGATGTGTGTCATCAGCCACAGTTGAACTGCACATCCGGCATTCCACACTAGGTGACCATGAGGGTTGTCCCCATTGCCACATGTTTTGTACAGCTGCGTCAGATGCCACATATCAGAAGCATTGCAGCTTCCAGGGCATCCAGCACACACATTCATTATTACAGGCTGGCCATCACACACAAATTGCCACTTCATGGAGGGGAAGCCCTTGTGGATGATGTAGGCCCTACCACACTCACTGGCTGGTGCTTTGATGCATATGTGCGTGCAGTGTATTGCACACAGTACTTAGGGTATTCCACTATTTTGTGGAAACGACACATATTGCTGCCCAATACCTTACAGGAATTGGGGATATATACATCATCACTGACATGTGCTGACATGGCATTCATGAACTGGTGCAGTACCCTGGATGCTGATGTTTGTAAAATCCACATCATATCACCAGTTGATCTCTGGAAGGTACCTGTTGCTGGTATCCTTAGGGCAACACATACCTTAGTTTCCACTGGGATAGGTTTCCCTCTGTTGGTTCTGTGTGTGAAACATGGCCTGCACAGATCCACAATCTTCTGCAGGAGGTCTCTGTCCACTCTATAGCGCTCTACTATCTCCAGCTCATGTAGCCCCTGGTAGGTTACCCTGTGCCTGTACACTCCTCTCAGTCTACTCACTGTGTGATGCTGAGCAGCATTCACATTGGCACAACCCTTCACATGTTGCATATGTTGACGTATAATAGCAATGGCAGCCCCTAACATTATGTTGTCTCAGTTAAGCTTTTACAGTTTGCACTTTTCTTAGTATACTACAGTGTTGCAGTGTTTTCTGAGAAAAACATGGTGGACTACTGTTTGTAGAGTTGTACGTGCTGTGCTGTGCTGGCCTACTGTACTGGCTGTGTAATATACTCAGTCTGATTGTTTTCACCTGCTAGCTGTGGTAGTTCTCCTTGGTTAACTTACTGCTATTTGTTTACCTTCCTTTTCACTGTTTGTGTCCACAGTGAGCGATGCCGCGCATAGGAGCACATTGAAGTGCATATCCACTTCCACGTGTGCACACAGGCTTATACATGCGTACAAACACTTACACTGGCTTACACAACATTACACGGGCTTCAACAATCTTGCAGTAGCTTACTCGCTCTTCAAGTTGCGCACACGGGCTGACACATGCACACATGCTTACTCGGGCTTACAGGCTTGCACGGGCACAATCAAACTTTACCAGGTTTGCAAGGAACTTCAGTGATATCCATGGCGTACACCGTCAGTTTACTGACTTTACCTAGGTTAATCATAACACGCCTCTTCCACTGATGAGTCACTGACAGCAGACATGTGACACACTGCTCCAATAAGATTACAGTGTTTTATACATACTCACTCATGATGTCACCTATCTTCTATGCTGGCAGTCCCCTTAACCTACTCTTACACTGTAGAGGCTTGGCCCATATGGCATGACAAATTGTGCTTCACTATCCTCAGCCTCAATTGCATAGGAGTGCCTACTAATGCTTGGTTACATCTCTGAGTGTGCGCTTCCACACATAGCAACCACTACTCAGTAGCCATGTTGTCTTCAGCTTACCATTCACCTGCATGACGCAATAACTTTTAACTGACATTACAATTTGTATGTATATTTTACATATTTGTCTTGTTTTGTATGCACAGTGCGTACTCGCGCCGCTGTGCTACACTTAAACACCGGAGATCGGGGGAGGACAACTAGAATTTTATTAACTCATTTGCTATCTGCCTGTCCACCTGTCTGGTTGTGTCGCCAGCCTTAAGGCTGTCCCTCGCCCAAACCTTTCGCGGCCTCAAAAGACCCAATCCGCTCACCTCAACAAACTCTCGGACCTGCATAAGGACTTCAATCAGACAAGCCAGCCCAACCACTACATTTTTAACTGGGTAAAAAACTGTTGTTCTTCTCTGCTAAACAGTTTTCAGTCTAATACTAGTCCTTGGTACCTGGCAGTGCCGATAAAATAAGTGTCGCCCTAGGCTGCTTCTTACTGCATAACCACCAACTGTTGTTTAAATTACAAACTGCTGTCTAATTATTCCTGGCGGTGGATGCGAGGTACACTAAGACCCAGAGGTCTCCTGGCGGGAACACTGACGTCAGAAAGTTAAGAAATTAGCCTCTAAGTTCACTGATTAACCCTACTCTGTTGCATTTGCTATCTGCCTGTCCACCTGTCTGGTTGTGTCGCCGGCCTTAAGGTAATCCATCGATAGCTTGGTACACCACACTGTGTGCTTCCGGCAAAGTTATTTGGTGAATTTTGTATTTAAAAACGCTTCTGAGCGTTATACTCCTCGCATGGTTCTGGCAAATAGCTGCGAGGCTTACAAACAGATTCTACGCGTTGTTGATGCACTAATTAGCGTTTCTCCATAATATGTGTTGGTGCTTTATTGTTAGCAATTTAAACTAGAGGTCTGTTTTACTGCCGTGTATTGGTGCTTTTGTTCACAATTTAACTAGAGGTCTGCTTACTGCCTTCTATAGTCCTATCTATTATTGCTGCATGTCTAGTAGTTTAGGTATGCACGTGCTGCTGACGCACTATAAGTGACTTTATTACCGAACTGTTTAGCGACTGGGTCTATTGCTAGTTCCTCAATTATTACCTTGTGTTTGCTTTCTGCCTTGCACTGTTCTGTATATTTTTGCTAAGTGTACAACTGTTAAGATCCACACGTGTTGCTGACGCACTTCTAGCGTCTTTTTTCCTAACTGTATAGCGACCAGGACTGACGCTATTTGTGCTTAATATACTGTTGTAGAGCAAATAACTGGCATATAACTTTGTTTAGACTGCATTAGCGAATTTGGAAGTTAGTGTTTAAGAATCTAACTGAATGTATGCACGCTTATCTTTATGTTACTGTCAATGACACACATTTGTACCTCAAATTGTTCTTATTTAATTCTGTCCAGACTGTAGCTTAATCCTACCACCTCACTGTTTTATTTTGTATTTCCTAACTAACTAACCAGCCTAGTTATTCTAACTTCCTTCTCTCCTTCCATTGCATTCACAGGCTGTCCCTCGCCCAAACCTTTCGCGGCCTCAAAAGACCCAATCCGCTCACCTCAACAAACTCTCGGACCTGCATAAGGACTTCAATCAGACAAGCCAGCCCAACCACTACTTTTTTAACTGGGTAAAAAACTGTTGTTCTTCTCTGCTAAACAGTTTTCAGTCTAATACTAGTCCTTGGTACCTGGCAGTGCCGATAAAATAAGTATTGCCCTAGGCTGCTTCTTACTGCATAGCCACTAACTGCTGTTTAAATTACAAACTGCTGCCTAAGTTATTCCTGGCGGTGGATGCCCCGCTCCCCTCCCTGCCCCCATATCCCACCCGCCCCTACTATCCCTACATTTATAGGTATAGCCAGACCCTCCCACTATTTCCCTAGCAAATTCAAACCTCCCGTGACTCACCCAACTACTCCTCCCACCCCAAGGCCCACCCACCTTCCAAATCTAACACCAAACCTCCTCCCCTTCCTGTATCTTCTCCCTATCCCCATCATGGCCAAATTCATCCATTTCGTCACCCCTCTCATTACAATACTACTTATCACCATCTACTCCTTAACCAAGTATGAAAATCGATCTTTGGCAGGAATCCCCTTCCATAATGGCCTCACTAACTCCCAATCCTATCACATTGTTATTCCTATTGCACCTCCACTCTACCAAGGCAAAACAATATTCATCAAAAGAGTCCATCTCACACTCCACCACCCCAAAACACCAACTAACAAAACCAACCTCAAATTAATATCTAAACTTCAAAGATTTTTAGTTTACCTGAAAACTAGTATAATCATCTATGGTGACGTCCATCCGAACCCAGGCCCCCCTTCAGTGCCAGACTCAAACTCCTCTAACTTAACTCGTAAACCTACACTCCTTCTAATACTACATCTTAACCTTAGAAGCATTAATAACAAAATTCACACCCTACATGCAATGATAGCTACTCACTCCCCTGACATTATGTGTCTAACTGAAACCTGGCTAAAACCCTCCACTAAAGATCAAGAGATCCTTCCACCCAGATATAATATCTTCAGGGCTGATCGTGTAAAGAAAAAAGGGGGAGGAATAGCTGTCATGTTTAAAAATACCCTAAATATCCATAGGAATCCAGTACAACCACCAATCTCTAACTTAGAACTAATTGCCCTAAAAATTTGCCTCAACACCCAAAAATGCCTCAACCTCATAGTTACCTATATCCCACCTGGGAAGAACACAGAAAATTTAGAGCAAACCTTGTGCTGGTTAACCACCAACTACCCACAAGAAACTATAGTACTTGGGGACGTTAATATTGACTGGTCTCACTGCGCTACCCACACAACCCCACAACCCATTAACTTATATGGATTTTCCCAACATATTCTATCCCCTACCAGATTAGGCAATTCTCTCCAAAAGAAAGTACTATTGACTGGATCCTTACCAATAGAGATTCAAGCAACTATACTACAGGCACCCTTCCCAATGACCTCAGTGACCACCTTATAACTTATATCATTAAAAACAAATGCCATACTGCCAACCCACGGTATATAGACTAATTAGAAACAAAAGAAATTTATCCCACAACAATTTCTTGCTGAACTAAAATGTTGTAACTGGACCTTATTAAGAACTCTACCCCTCAGGAGAGCGTGATCTACTTCAATAACACATTCCTTAAGATACTTGACTCCCATGCCCCATATAGACAAATTAGACCTAAAAGTTAGCATAGCTCCTGGCTTTCTAAAGAAATGAAAACTAAAATAAAACTCCGTGATCAAGCCTGGGAAAATGGAGCAACAAAACCCCCAAGATAGAACTAAGTTTCAACATCTAAGAAATACCACTAAAACAGCGTTACTAGACAAAAGCAATACTTCTGCCACCTCCAGCAGAAACACCAGACCCACTCAAAGAGATTTTGGGCATCTTTTAACAATCTCCATCACCCAAGTAAACCTACTACCCCAACCCCTGAGAAACTCATTGAAAAAGGACAGGAAGAAATAGCCAATGCCTTTAACTCTTTCTTCACCGAGACTATCCAAACCCTCGCCAGTCAACTAACCTCCTCACCCCCACCTGCTACACAACCTCTTGCTGAGGCCCCTACCCCTTTCACTTTTAAGCCAGTCCCCACATCATACATAAGTACTCTCTTAAAAAAGCTTAAACCAACCACCCTAGCAGCTGATCACCTCCCAGCAGAATTCTTACAAATTGCGTCTGATGTTATTGCATATCCTATATCCATCCTTATCAATAGAACCATTACTGAAGCCAATATCCCCACTCTTTGGAAGATTTCCTACATCATCCCGCTTCACAAAGGAGGCACCTCCAGGGAAATATCTAACTATAGACCAATAGCGATACTGTCCCCAATAGCGAAAATTATGGAAAGATGTATCCACAAACAACTTCTTCACTACCTAACCTGCAATCATCTACTATCTAACACCCAGCACGGCTTCCCACCATAGCACAACCACTGCCCTCCTTTCCTTTGTCGACTCCATTAATAAAAATCGCAATAGCAAACTTATATCCTCAGCCTCTTTCTTGACCTGTCAAAGCTTCGATATGGTCAATCATCAGCTCCTTCTGTCCACCCTTGAAACCCTACATCTGGACACCCCATCACTAACCTGGTTCAAAGCTTACCTAACTGGTAGGCAACAGGCTGTCCTGTGGCAAAATAGACTATTAGGCCTGCTTCCTAATACCATTGGTGTCCCTCAGGGCTCAATATTGGGACCACTTCTATTTTCCATCTTCATTAACGACCTCCACTCAGTTATCCCTCAATCCACCTGCATCCAATATGCTGATGACTCCACCTTAATCTGCTCAGATCTCTCCCTCCTCAACCTCCAAACCTCCACTCAACTCTGTTTTTCTCTAGTAGAAAAGTGGTTCACCGACCTCAAACTCCTACTTAACCCAACCAAAACCAAATTACTACTATTTTTCCCCAACGCCTTCTCTACCCCAGGAAAAGAACTCCCAAAGACTGATAATACTACCTTCCATGTTAAATCTAATAATGGAACTATCATAACCCCTGTCACCAGTACCAAATTACTAGGTGTAACTATTGATCATAAGCTCAAATTTGACATCCACATTACTCAAACCGTAAAATCTGTAAACAAAAAACTAGGATCCATGTACAGAATAAAAAACTTTTTAACTCCTACTGCCAAACTAACCATTGCCCTTACGCACCTCCTCTCTACCCTCCTCTATGCCTCCCCAGTCCTTTCTTTCCTCAATAAACGTGAACTAAACATGCTCTCTCTGGCCTATAACCACATTGCTAGATTCATAACAGGTTCTCCTTATCGCACCCATCACTGTCATAACCTGAGGCAACTCGGCTGGTTGGAACTGCCCAACCTTCTCAAACTCAACCAACTCACTGAAGCTTGTAAAATAATTAATCAACCAGATAGAACCCCATCTCTGTCTAGCATATTGATCCCATACACTAACCTAAATAGTCTCCGATCATCCAACAGCACCCAGATCTGAACCATTAAAGCTAATAATTCTGGCGGTGATGCCCTCTTTTCCAACTCCATTGGCAAACCATGGAACTCCCTCCCAAACAACCTTAGAAATACTACCTCTCATCACCAGTTCAAAAGCAACCTGAAAGAATATCTCAAGACACAATGGCTATGCCCATGTCCTGAACCTGACTAAACTAATACATATTACTTTCTTATCCAATCTATCCAAACCACTTTCCCCTTCTTTCTTGCTCCCAACTACTGATCTTGAAACCCGCCTTACCCAAAATATTGCGGGTGTCTCTTGAATTCGTATATATACTATTGGTATTTAACATATCTCTGCTATGTATACCAACTGATCTATCCTTGTCCCATAATTCTTCTATATAAAGTTGTACTTTTTTACTAATCTTGCTAATGTAACACGTCAACTTGATTATACTTTTTTAAAATTTTTTAAAACCTGTATTTTTATAATTTGTTTTTCAATTTGTGATTTACCATTTATGTTGGAGCTTTTCTCCTCGGGCCTCTACTCTAAAAGGATATGTATCCAGCTAGACTAGCCCGGTTAACAAATATAAAATAAATAAAATAAATATAAAAAATAAAATTTCCAATGGGAATACATGCCACTGGCCTTATATTTGGCCATTCGGCATGCTTCTTCAACTAAACCATCCTTTATTTGCAGATGACATTGCTCCGTTTAGCTACTTGCAGAACGTTACTCGGTTAACATCCGTGTACATTTCTGCACATACCTCTACTCTTGCACGGACAGCTTACTGTTTCATGTATCGCATATTTTACATAATTTGCATAGCTTTCACCTACAAATGGGGTAATTTGCATATCCTAACATTGTCCGTGCAACGTTTGTTTGAGGGGCTGTGTTACACGCCCCTACAGGATATTGCTGAATAGCTTGGCGGACATCCTGCCCTGGTCTACTCTTACTCTACTCGTACACCAACCAAAGCTTCGTGAATCCTGGCCTAAGCTTTGATGTGTGCTAATATGTCTATTTGTGGAGTAAGCATGGCTGTAGGTATGTTTTGACCTGCTACATCTGTCATTTCTACAGAGCACCTCCCACTTTCATCATTTGTAGAGGTGACAGCCCTATAGGAACTATATGTACAGCTGTGACATTTGACAAGTCCACACATACCTTCGGTCAATACTAAACTGACTACTTCAGCACTTTTCATACCTTCAGATTTGTCTTCTACTGGTATAGTCGATGATACTGTTTCCTATAACATGTATCTGTTTCTGATACAAGATATGTCATTTTATTACACCACTACACACAATATATGGAGAAATCACAGGCCAGATGCCATTACATTCCTTTTGTAGGACACACCCGCCCAGAGTGTTGTGTTCCTCACAAAAGCCAACAGGTGCTGATCAACACATATTCTGCTATCATCTACCTTATGTGTTCACCGGTATTTGCGCTTTCCGTCAGTGGCAGAACTCACATGCATGTGTGGGAGACTGAACACTGTATTGGGGACACTGCATAGCACCCTGAGGGACACATTTATGTTGTTTCTATTAACCTTCCACATTGACTATCACAGGGCATTAGTATTCATCCAGATTTGTTGAGGTACATGCTTTTGACTTATACATGTTTTGTCATTTGTCATCACGTCTTTCTTCACACCTGTCCACCTAATCGCACTAGTTCTGTACATTTATTTAGGTCAGGGGTACCTTCATACCTCTCAACTGTACACATTTTGGGTAAATGTCCCGAACTTAGATGTCTGATTTTGTTCCTTTTTTAATAATATTGTGCCTTTCTGGTAATTTAGTGGGAAGTCATTTGGGACTGTGGGGTTAGACAATAATGACAGACATTTGTTGTTTACAATTAATAACCCTCAAAACATTCATACTATTGACTGATCCATTATTCTATCAATGTTCTGACTTTGTAAGAGGAATATTTGAGATATTCCCTATTTGTACTTATTTTAAAATGCCTTTGTCCAGATGTCTTATTCTGATCGAGAGGTATGGTTACCATCTTATTAAATGCATGTACGTCCATGATAATCGCTTACACGACACTAATATAACTCCCTACGTCTTCCCCCAATAGTTTATACGATATCCAGTAGATGGGTTCTTCATTTTAGGAAGTTAGAGGTGTCTGCTATACCCACATAGGTATATTAATCACTCCCATGGGGCGGACCTCATAAATCTGTGCCAACCAACACCTAGGCACCTAGGCCCATTATTGCATACCCATGATTCCCAGACCTGACACCCTCCACAGTAGTCATAACACATATTTAATGTGAGCGATAATAAAGTATGACACTTCTAAGCACTATCCACTCTCCGCATGTCGGTACATATATCTTACATTCTGTCAACCCATGTGTTATTACACTTGCACAAGCTACTGTTGCATGTACAGCTATATTGTAGTTGCGGATGACACTTCTTTGCAGCAATCATTACAGGACAGTGCGTTTATAGATTCACTATTTTTGGAGTCCTGCAAAGGACACCTATATCCATATTTAAAGAGTAGGACTTACAGATCTGGCACACTCATACTTTCCGGGCAGTAGTTTTGAGAACAGCAGTGTATTTACCTTAATTGCATGTCTGTTATGTGTATCCATACTAGCTATGGTGTAACCTATTTATGTACATGTGTTATATCTACGAGGACATTTGTTTATATGTTTGTTAGGTAGATATCAATTGATGTTGTATGTGTTTGAGTGTATATGTATATATATATATATATATATATATATATATATATATATATATATATATATATATATATATATATATATATATATATATATATATATATATATATATATATATATATCTATATATATATATATATGTATGTATATGTCTGTACAGTCTTTATTTCATATATTTATTTAGTTTAAGTCTGTGGATATATATATCTATACACAAATGTATATATCCATATATAGACATTACGTGTAGAAACCGGCATTTATTTGCTATGCTGTGAGCAGATTACACACGCACAGGCGCACTTGCATTTCCTTATTGTGGGTTACGCGCAGGCGCACATGCATATCCTTATTGTGGGTTACATATGTTTACTAAGTCTTTGTGCTTACGTGGGCTTTATTACTTGTGGCAGTACTAGTAAAATATCTGTAATCCGGTTAACGGACATAAGCGAAACACACGTTCACCTTTACATATTTAAATGTCTGTACAGCACAGACGCATTCATTACACTTTAACATTATATGTGCTATAGTCATAGTTGAACCGGGACTGCATTCACGTTGGCCGGATGCTGTAACCACTATACGTTTGGTGTTTTGACTCATTTATATGCATACCCATAGTACATAGCTACATTAACATATGCCTCACTGCTTCACTTATGACACAGGCATCCATTCTCCTGCTGGCAAAAATGCGGTACTACATATTACACATTCCCTATTCCCTACTGCTCTGGACCCAAGCTCCATATTTCATCACTGCAGGGATATTCAGAACCCCAAGGCTTAGAGTCCTGACACATACAAGTCTTTAATTGTCAGGGTGTTCATGTGGTGATCTGGGTTTAGGCTTGTCCGCCTGGTGAACGGAACTGACCTGATCATGTTCAAATGTCAGACAAAGCACATGGACAGAGTTTGTCCATTTTAAACATTTTATCTGTGTTTACAGACACCGGTGTTTGGGCACCTGTCAGCAGCTTATAATGTTGGCAATACATAGTATGGGTGGGGGTAGTTACAATACATAATCCACGGTGTTGGTATTTCCATTCACATTATTTTACTTGTGTTTACAGACACAGGTGTTTGGGCACCTGTCAGCAGCTTATATTGTTGGCAATACATAATATGGATGGGGGTGGTTACAATACATTATCCACGGTGAGTGGTGTTCACATTCACATTTGACTATTTCCTGTATTCATTCATACGAGGATTATTATTTTGGACATGAATTAGCTATGAATTGACTACAGGTATGCAGTAGTACAGTAAACATATGTGAAGGTTTGTTACAGTAAGAATGTACAGACCTCTGTAATACTCGGGGACTACCCCACATCCTTCACAACATTTCATGCTAATGTACATACTATTATTCTGTCAACTTTCGAAGTTTGTGAGAGCAGTAATTACATCTGTCCCTATTTGTCCACCCATCCTTTTAGGCTTTGTCCAGATTTTGTTGCTGTAATAGGTTGAGAGGTGTTGTCGGTATGTGATTGAGTTGAATATATACTGTCGATAATTCAGTGGGGAGTAGGGTTATCACCTGTTCCTCTTTGCGAGGGGAAGTCCCACTTTGGACAGTTGTGTCCTGCGACAAAACCTAAGACATGGCAAATGTCCTGTGATTTTAAGACAACAGTATATTTCTTATTTTCTTTACTAGTTGCATGATACAGGTATTTTGTATCTGGAACACATAACTATTATTTGGGATAGCATAAGCTATTCAAATGCTATGAAATAAGCTTTTATCTTGGCATGCAAGTGTAATTCGGTCCTTTGTACTGGCCGGGGGTATGTTTTATCCTGCAAATTCTCACATTTCTACAACAGATGTCCCACCTTGGGCATCTGAACAGGTGGCAACCCTAGTGGGGCGACCTGCATGGTGGACAGCTGTTCCATCCTGCGTAGTATGTTTTGCATGTCTGTCTAGAAACTGAACAGTACCATGACTACACATACATGTTTTGTCCAGATGTGTACAGTACTAGACACTGTGGGGTGTAAACAACTCTGAGGTTTCAACAGGTTACTTATCCCACGTGGGATGTACACACATTTGGCCGAAACTTGAACGCACGGGCATTTGGATTTACGTAACTGTGATGGGATGTTTACAAACGTGGGATACATATTTGCAATCCTGACACTGCCTAGGATGATACTTCCTACTACATATGGGGCATACTCGCTATGTGTAGGTGTACGGATGCGCAAGGCTGGTAGCTGGATTTGGTGGACATTCGGACATGGGTGCGGGTTATGTGCTATACAGGGGTTGTTGCATATTGCATTTGCATGCATGGGTTCTGCTTTTGGATATCCCGGTTCCGCATATAGCATCCTATGTGTATGTGCCGGTTACGTTCCTGTCCATGTGTATAGCACATTTTAATATACATATGTTTGTGTGTGTTTGGTATACAATTTGGACTGTCAGGTTTCTTTATGGTTGTTTTATAGCCACAACTGCCCAGCTGTGTACTATCACTACCACTGTGGGACTGCTGGTGACCCTGCCCATGGGGCTAGACGTGTGTATTGGTGGCACGATGACATGATGCGCTTCACTTCCACTGGGTATACCTACTTACAGTGCAGTACATTACGGACACACGATTTTAAATATCATTTGTTCCATGGACGGAAACTCATATTGTGTTGCATGCATTTCTGTTTGGTTCTCCATTTTGTGTGGCCGGGAACTGTCTTGCATGCTTTGCATACGTTTCATTATCCATGGACACTGATAGGTGCGATTACTATTGCAGGCAGACTATAATATTCAGCCATTTAGGTTGCTCATCGACAGCCGACATTGACACGCCTCCGGGTGCAGCTTAGTAACGCCCCATGCACTCGCGCACGTGTCCTATACACGTGGATGTGGTGGCAGCGCACCTTCATTAATATGCATATGGTGCTACTACACCATATATATGCCGCACGGCCGGCACAGGCCTTACACCGGCCTTGCGCCTAGCTTCATGAATCCGGGGGAACATCTTTTTTTCTTTTCTTAGAAGTGAAGGGTTTGTAAAACAAAAGCCATTGTAATGTTTTATGTTGAGCTGTTGCTAACATATAATTTAATATCATTCTACTAAATGCTAATAAGTTATGCTGTGATGTTATTACCTCTAATTATATATATTAATGGAAAGAAGTAAAGTTTGTGACTGATTGGAATAGTTTAAAAGAATTTAGAAGAATGATAAAATTACAGAGGAAATTAGCAACTGTTCTGTGTTGTAAGTTGCCATTTTCACATGCAGTAATCAAATTCATTTTTATAAGAATTTTTTTTTATTAATTTAACATATTTACAATATATAAACACAGAAAGGAAGCAATTCAACATCACATATTCTTATACAGTGATAGGAAATACATTGATTCATAAAGGCAATCTAATACAATTGATACATTAGGAGTCTTGATATTTCAATAGCAACATTCCAAGGTTGTGGCAGCCACTGAAAGTCTTATGATTTATCGATCTTATTCTAATCACTTGTTTTCATTTTTACATAGTATTGCTGTTAAATTTAAAAATTCTTGGAATGTAGGAACTGAGTTTGATTTCTATTTTTTGTTTTGTAATAGCTTTTCTAGCAACTACCCAGAGAGGCCAAAACATTTTTTGATGTAAAAAAAAGATACTTGCCTTTTACAGATACGGGAAATGGAACATTCATTAATACTACTGATGTAGTTAAAGGGCAATTATCAGATGATAACCCTTTAAAACATAATTATCTCTTCATAATATACATTTAGTTTTACACAGTCCATAAACCTGTGTCCAATCAGCTTTTACAGCTTTACTACATCTCCGACAAAACAAAGAAGACGTTTTACTATACTTAGAGATTTTAAAGGGAGTAATAAACATTCTATTTGCATATTTCCAAATAAAACTTTTCAGTATAAACTTAAAGAAGTTTGACTAACTGATTTAGGTAACACAATTGTATTTCTACCCTCTGTTGAGTCATTCAGTCCACTACTATCACAAAAGTTCCAGAATTTTGCATCATAATTACTGTTATTATTTTTATTATTATTATTATTATTTAAAATTAACATATATAACTTAGACAACCTTTCTTTGTAGGTCAATCTACCTTCAATGACAACATTCATATATTTATATAATGTGGAATGGTTCCTCTTCACTCATATTATCTACAAATTAATTTAGTGTCTTACTGATGGAAAATATTAACTGGTTACCAGATTCATCCAACTATTCTTTCATGCAATATTCTGGTGACCTAGCTGTTACCTTTTCAAAGCAATCAGACCATAACACCAATCCTTTCATTTTTAGTAAATTCATTTTAACTTTGTGACATTCCTTACATCTAGAAGTGTGTGCAATGGGATAGCACAAAAAAATTCCATTTTGATATTAATAGAGTTTGAAAAACATATTTCTTAACTGTTTTAAGAACTGATTTCATATATGCAGAGTCTAAAGATATAAATAAATTAACTTCTAAGGCAATTTTTGTTAACCAGATGAAAAAATTGTTATATATTTCTAATTTATCATGTTTAATAAACTTATAAGATTTTACTATAATCTGTTTTTTCATTGACTAGAGTAAATTTAGGCTATCCAGAGTATAATAGAGTTAACATTTGCAGCAATAGAATAAGATTCTACATCTTGGAAGTTAATACCACCATACTGCCCCTATAATCTTATCTGAAACAGTTCTTGGCTTTTTAGGATACCATAAGACTGAAGTGAAATTTTTTTCCATTTTTTTACAAAAAGTTTTTTGTCAGGTATTAAAACTTTTGAATGCTATACATATATATATATATATATATATGTATGTATATATCAGGGGTGCTGAAATTTTCTATGCCAGACCAGGAAGGGAATGATGTAGAGCTATGAAACTTACAAGATATTCCCCCCAAAGTTCAACACACTTGGCACATCATGTCAGAAATTTCTGAAAGCCTTCCAAAAAAAGTTTGAAGTCTGGTCACGGAAATACTGCTCTGCTGTTGCAATCACCTCTGACTCATTCAAAAATTTCCACCCTTTCAAACTCTTTTTAAAATTGGGAAACAGGAAGTTGCCAGATGGAGAAGATCTGGTGAGTAGGGTGGACGGTCTGTGCACTCATATCCCAATTTCATCAAAACAGCCATCATTGTGCCAGCCTTGTGAACAGGTGCATTGTCTTGCAAATAAAGAACTCCTTTCCTTAGCTTCCCTCTCCTTTTTTCTTTCAATGCCTCCTTTAATTGGAACAGCAAGTTACAGTTGTATTCTGCATTGACTGTTTGGCCCCTTCCAAGGTAGTCAGTCATTACATCACCTTCCTGATCCCAAAACACTGTGACCATGTCCTTTCCTGCTGACCTTTGGGTCTTGAACTTCTTTGGCCTTGGTGAACCTGATTGCTACCATTGCATGGACTGTTGTTTTGTCTCAGGATCATAGTGGTATAAACATGTTTCATCAACAGTAACTAGTCATTCCAAAAAGTTTGCCACCAGCTTGACAAAAATGCCACAAAATCAACTTGGAGGTGTCCATTTGACATCTTTTCTTATTAGCATTCAAACATTTGGGCAACCACTTGGCTGACAGCTTCGGCATACCCAGCTGCTCATGGATTATAAACCCTGCATGTTCCCTGGATATCTGTAGTGCCTCAGCAACTGTTTTAGCTGACATTCACTGATCTGCCAAAATCAGCTCATAGACATGGTCAACAGTTTCAGGAGTTGACCCCATTTGAGGCCTCACATACTTTGCAGCATCTTCATTCTTGAAATCTCCATGCTGAACATTTGCACACCACTTCCTCACAGTTGAGTAAGAAGGGCACTTGTCACTCAATGTTTGCATCATACATTCATGGAATTTCTTTAGAGTTTTCTTCTGCAGAAATAGGATCTTCAGGATGGCTCAGAGTTTCACACTTGAAAATTCCACACTTTTCGTTGACATGGTTCAATCAATTATCTGAAACAATGTCAAAATATAGCATTATGATTTGCAATTTGGACCATTACAAGATGAATTAACCCTCTTTTCACCTGCAGAGGCAAAATAATGCTCAGAATTTAGAATGTTGGTTGGGCTTAGAACAACGGGCATCTCCGTATCCTGCAGATGGAAAGACTCCCATCTTCTACACAGTAGTGCTATTTCAGAGTTGGCATATTTAAATTGCAGAGGGCTTGCCCCCCTGCTAGCAACGTGTAGGTAAGTTTTTGTTTTGTTTTGCTTTTTATATGATCGAGATTTCAGAAGTCGATCATATGGTCTCAACCATATTGGTTTCGGCTTTCTGAAACTTCAATCATGTATAGTATATAAAAAATAATTCTATTTTTTAGAAAGAAGTAAAACTTCTTCAAGTATTTTTTAACAAATATTATTAATAATCTTATTCACATCTTGATAGATTTTTATTCTTAATAATTTAGTTCTTTTTGTTCACAATTATATTTATATTTATCTTTAAACTTATTATCTAGTAATTGATTTAACACTAAAGTTTTAGTTTTATTATTACTAATATTTACCAGCAATACTTGAAACTTTTCAATTTCCTCATCTATTTCTTCAATTGAATAATTTACATTTCTTATAGTTAGAGAAACATCACATACAAAAAAAATGTATTTTAGATTGAAAATCTGTTTTACTTGAGAATCCATCAATTTTTTCATTGCTTCTTATACCATTACTAAGGGTTCAATAACTAATGCAAATAGTAGAGGAGACAAGGGGCAATCTTCCATTGTGCATTTATTTCAAGTAAATCCTTGAGAAGTGTAAGATCCAATGTTAACATATGCTTTGGAGTCTATATTTAGGTTTTTTAATATTCCAATAAACTGTTCTGGAAATGCAAACTCTACTAAATTTTCAGAATAATTCACTTTTTAAGTAAATATATAAAGGCATAAGTTCTATCAATTTTAGTTTGCATCCCATGCACATAAGAATAATGAGTGACAATCAATGACTTATCTTCTGTTTTTACTAGTAACTCAAATAAATGATTATTATTATTATTAGTTCAGCTGCTTAGTTCTTTAGCTGATGCCGGTACATTGGCTTTCTTCTATTCACTTGTTTCTTCTAAACTAAATATGCAGTTAAAATTGCCTACTAAAATTAAACTACCATTGGATTGACTTTGTAGTAAGTTTAATTTTATCTTTAGCCACTCCTGTACCTTTTCCAGGGTTCCAGTAAAAATTACCTAGTGTATAGAGCTTCATTACATTCCTTTGGTAGTATTAAAGGATGCTGTGACCTTTGGTGTTACACTAGATTTTTTTCCAAATTATAGCAGTTCCTTTCTTCTTTTTGTTAAAAGAAGCAGATGATAAAATTTCATGACCTAAGTTATTTATATATTATATATCTTTAGCTGTAAAGTGAGGCTGTTGGAAGAATATAACATATCCTCTATTTAATTTTAGACATCTTATTAATTATTTACTTTTGTTGCCATTATTTAATCCATTTACATTAATAGATAATAGATAAATCTGGTAATAGATTAAAACTATTCATACTGTGTATTTAAAAAGATTTCATTTAAAATATAATATGACACACTTATCCACCATATTAATTTAACAATATATAATACAATAATGCATTCCTCCAACACAGTGGTGCAGTGGTTAACGTGCAGCAGCACCAGCAAGGAGGTTCCTCTCGTTCGTTCGGGGGGGTTGTGGAGTCTGTGTGTTCTTTGCATGTCTCCCTGTGTTTGCGTGTGTTTCCTCACTCGGTCTTCTTTTCCATTCCAACAATGCATGCATTTGAGCATTTCTCCCTCGACCTCCTGAACAAAACAGGATCTGTGGAACCTAGTCGGACATTCCCGGTCAACAAATGTTAAATAAAAATAAATTATCTTAACATTCCACATTTTTTTTTATTCTTCCTTTCTACAAACTAAACTAAAACTTGTAAATAACAAAACAAAGACAAGTCCAGAACTATAACTGTGTATTGTGGATAAAACAGAACTTGCCATGGATATCAAAGTTCCTAGCTTGCCTATCAAATAGTCAAACTACTATACTATCTCTCTACCTGCCAATACCTAAAAAATTATAAAAAAAAATAGCCAAAAGCTACTTTACAAGTAATTAATATAATAATATTATATATGGCAAAAATAATAAGAGACTATTAATTTAGTTATATATTTTGCCATTTAAAACTATTACCCATTACTTCATACAAGTTTAAGAATCCTTTTCTATTAATCACAAATATTGAATAATTCAACCAATAGTGTACTAATACCTATTTCAATAATGCTTCTATAAATTATCCATTATTTGTTCATTCAGCATTATTATAACATTATTATAAGTAAATTGGATGGCACAGTGATGTAGCAGTTAGTGCTGTCAACTCACAGCAAGAGGTTATCCAGTTACATTCTCGGCTGGGTTGCCTTCTGTGTGGAGTCTTCATGTCCTTCCTGTTCATGTGGGTTTCCTCTGGGTGCTCCAGTTTCCTCCCACTTTCCAAAGACATGTAGTAGGTAAATTGGACACTCTAAATTTGCCCTATGTATGAATGTGCATGTGTGAGTGTATGGTGCACTCTCTGAGGAGGGTTTGACCTCAGGCTAGCAACCCAACCCTGTAAGACTCATACCTGCTACAGAAACAATGAATGCTTAAGGGCACTCTTTGCCCAATGTGCTAAATGCAAAGGAGTGAATACAAGATCTAGGATTATAACTAAATTGCTAAACAAATAAGTGGAACACCATAGGACCTGAAGAGAAAAATGCATCTTTAAGCTTATAGGTGACAGGTAATCTTATCATAGTAAACTATAATACAAAAGGATAATCAATGCACATGTATATTTATCATGCTAAAAGATACACACATAATTTATAGATCTAACAAAAGCTCTGAATTAATTTTTTAAAGTACAAGTGTCTATATCTCAAAATTGTGTAAGACGCTTAACATGACAAATACCAAAATATTTAAAAATCCTTCAGCTTATCAAACCACTTCAAAACAATATATACATTACTGAGGTCAAGAAGAATGTCTTGTTATTTCTATTGAGTCAATCTGCAGTGTATATTGTATTCAAAGGTTATAATGTACTTAATTCATATCCCATTTTCCATTCTCATGTTCAAACTTATTGAAAAATCTACTTTACTTTCTATCAAAACTGATGCACTGATTCGGCAATATAACACTCAATTTCAACTTTGACTTATGAAATGAGTTATTTCAGGTAGTCTTACTGAATCTAATAACATACAGCATGTAAAAAGCTTCAAAGTTCACATGACCAAGCATCAATTTTCATCTTTTAGGTTATTTTCAAATATTTTATATGATCTTTTATGTAAATATTGTGAGATCTTATACATTCACATTTCTGTTATATACAGGTATATGCAATACACATCTTTCTAATGAGCAATTTATCAAAATATATTTTCTGTATTATTTTCCTACTAATATTCTACCTTATCCTATATATCTTGTATTTCTAAAAATCTCCCATCAATGAGCTATTTAATCATCAGGTGTCTTACAGATTTTCATATGTGCATATACTTCTTAACTTACTGATATTGATATTATATTGATTTTACATATTGGATATCTCATTCCTTGTGCATTTACATATTATTCATAAGATGTTTACTCTTCTTATTCATTTTAGTATTACAAACAGTCTTGACTATATATATAAAATAATTCCTGCTTGCTCAATTTGATTGTGTATTTTTACCCATTAAGAGCCACATCCTGACATCAGAATTTGATTACAGCATGTGAAAATGATAACTAACAGCACACAGCAGCTGCTAATTTCCTCTTTAAGTTTCTCATTCTTTATAGCTCTTTTAAGCCATTCTAATCAATAACATACATCTCATTTTACTTCTTTCAATTCATCTACACAATGAAAGTTAATAATGCTACTATATAAGCTAGAACATGCAACAAAATGTAAGCAAATTATATGTTAGCAACAGCTCGATATAAACATTACTAGAGCTTTGTTTTATCAATTCTTTACTTCTACAAAAAGAAAAAAATGTCATTTTGAGTAGATTTATCACATATATACTTGAAATAAGGAAAGAAAAGAAAGTGCCTTTCTATTTTTTGAAGACAGCACTGATGAACCTTGACCTAGATTTTCTTCAGAATAGTTCAAAGTGGGAAGCAAGACAAGCCAATAAGCATTTCAACACAACTGGAACATTGTTTTGTTCTCACACTTTCTTTAAGTGTTACATGCTTCATAAATGACTGGTGAAAAGAGTGTATTACACAGGTAGAAAGATACATTCACCAGTACTTTAACACTTCTAATTAGCATATTCCTTAGATATGACATTCAGTTAACCCAGCAATGCATATACTAAGCTAAGTTGAACAAATACAATTCTTAACCTATATAGTTTTAAATTTGCAATTATATTGCTCATCCTTTAAGGTCATTACAGGAAGTATTTGTTTAACATTTAGAAAAGCACTTATACGTTTAGTTAAATGAAATATATTAAGTCTGTCATTGTAAATACAGTAAAACTGTACAACTAACCTTCCATGGTCAGTTAGCTCACTCTTAATTCTCTTCCTCTTCCTTATTACTGACCCTGTTTGCCAATCAGTAACCAGTACTGTAACACAAATAAACTTTTTCTGCTGTTTAAGTCTCCTCTCCCCTTTTCCCTTCTAAGTTCATTTGCTAAGTACTTACTGCATTAATAACCTGCTACTATAAGCTACTTCTACTCTTTCTCTCTTTCCCATGCTCTACATGTGCAGGTACTCCCTACTCTATAGACTTACTGATTTCTACATGGAACATGTATACAGTTACTTTTTTCTGTTTTAGGCTACTCACAAACTTGGTATAGAATGCTATGCATGGCCTCATTATGCTTGGGCTCACTCTGCTCCCCTACCCTACCCCCAATCCCACACACCCCCACTACCCCGAATGTATCCCTAAACTTAAAACACATACATTTCACATCATACAGTCACAACCCAAATCATCAGCACCTGACAAACTAACTCCTCTCCTAATCACAACCCCTAAACTCTTATCACAATCTTAACCCTACCAACACTCCAAGCAAGCCTCCCCTCTTTTATCCTTCCTCCCAGTACTCTCATCATAAAACAAAGCATGTATATCCTAACAACGTAGGTCCTCACTATATTTCATAGTTTCCTTTTCAAGAGCCTAGCACCTTACCTCTTATTACCAACACAATGTACACTACTTACTCTGTCCCACCAACTTTCTGATAACACCTCCATATTCCACCAACAATCTATCCTATCTCTGCACACTTATATAAAAACTCAGCTATCAATCTCTTCCTTTTCAAATATAAACAAACACATCCAACATCTCTCTTATTGCACAAACATGCTAAACTCCTTCTCAAATTCACACTTCTGCAACACGTTTACCCAGCCCACGTTAAACTAACTAGGGACATGCACCCTAACCAAGGTCCTACTGATGCACACAACACACCCCTTCTCAACAACTTCTCTAGTGTCCAGCTCAGGAATACAGATTTACTTATTCTAAACATGAACATAAGAAGCATGTTCAGCAAAATCTCTGACTTTCATGCAACACTTTCTCAGTACTCCTCAGACATTGTCATAACAACAGAAATCTGGCTAAAACCTCACATACAAGATACAGAAATACTAACACGAGGGTATAACATCCATGGCTTGACATGGTTCACAAAAGGGGTGGTGGCATAACCATTATTTATAAATATAATCTCAACTTGGAACACCTAATAATAAACAACCCAGTCCCCAATAATCTTGAAATACTTGTAACTTGCCTTAAACTAAACACCAGCAAAAATGTAATCTTCATAGCAATTTACATACCCCCAGGAAACAACCCAAACAAAATTGAAGATTTCCTTAGTTGGGTAGCCTCTACATATAAACAGAAAACTATATTCATGGGGGGCTTCAACCAGGACTGGACCACCTTTACCTCCAACAATCCAAACAATTTTATTAATCTGTATGGCTTCTACCAAAATATAAATTCTCCAACTAGAGTAGACAAACACTATAACAAAAATCTATACTAAACTGGACATTAACAAATAAACCTTCCATATGCTATCAGTCTGCTTGTCTTACAAACCACTTAAGTGATCACATTCCCACCTACTTAATCAGACAACATATCCACCCATTGAAAAACACAGTCTATAAATTTATACATAAGAAAATAAATGTCTCAACAGAAATTTTAATGCTCTATTTCAAAATTGTGGCAGGACCCCTGTCAAGAACCTCCACCTCAATCAGGCTGTAGAATATTTTATTAACAAATCTCTTCACACCCTAAGTAATCTAGCCCTCCTTAGAAAATGCCACACCAAAGCAAAATAGACACCATGGCTTAACAAAGAAACCAAGAACCTTCTTAAACTCAGGGACAAAACTTGAAACCTCTACCAGATCACAAAAAATATTCTACCTTACTTAACTACTGACAATTATGTAACCTAGCCAAGAAACAAATGAAATCTGACAAGAAGGCACGCTCCACAAATATACAAAGTAAACTCCAGAACCCCTCCCCCAAAAAAAAAAAGTTTTGGAAAGCCATCAATAACCTATTAAACCATGGTTAGACAACAACTCCAGACCCCACGACTACCAACCACACTGATAGCATTGCCTCTCAGTTCTACACCCACCTCATTAATTCTATCCTTTCCTTCGTACATAATAATAATAACTCACCCCATCAGTGCTTACACAAACTGATAATATTAAATCTTTGTCTCTTAAACCTATTCAAACCAGCACCATTAAAAACTCCTCTCCAAGCTTAAACCATCCTCTCTTGCCACAGATAAACTTCTTAATGAATTTTTCAAATTAGCATCAGAAACAATAGATTATCCAATTTCTGTCTTAATCACTTGGTCTGTCTCAATACAATACATCCCAAAACTTGGAAAATCTCATATATCATCCCTTTACATAAAGGTGGCATATCTACAGAAATGAATAATTTGAGTACCCCAAGTTCCACAGGGAAGAACTATATCCTAGTCGTAGTGGATTATGCTACACAATACCCTGAGGCAGTGGCTTTGTCCTCCATTAAGGCAGAGAAGGTGGTAAATGCCTTGTTAGAGATTTTCAGCAGGGTTGGTTTCCCACAAGAAATATTGACTGACAGAGGTGCCAATTTCATGTCAGACCTGCTGGCTTGTCTGTAGAAGTCCTGTGGGGTGAAGCACATGAAGACCAGCCCCTACCATCCCTAGACTAATGGTCTTGTTGAGAGGTTAAACTTTGCAATCAAGTCCATGGTACAGACATTTTCAGATCAGTTTAAGATGGAGTGGGACAAATATTTCCCTCATCTGTTGTTTGCTTACAGAGACATTCCCTAGGAATCCATAGGTTTTTCACCCGTTGAGTTGTTGTATGGGCATAGGGTGAGGGGCTCTCTAGATGTAATTCTAGATGAGTAGGAAGGTGAGTGTGAGTCTCACAAGGAGCCTGCTGTGGCATACATCCTAAACCTCAGAACAAGGCTCAGGGAACTCATGGACTTGGCCCAGGAGAACCTGGCAGAAGCCCAACAACAGAAAAAGGTGTGGTATTACAGGAATGCTCAAGCTAGAGAGTATGCTTTGGGTCAGCAGGTAATGGTTCTCATTCCTGTCAGACACAACAAGCTGCAAGCAGCTTGGGAGGGTCCCTACAAGGTGGAAAGAAATGTAAGTGATATTAACTGCATGGTGGAACTGCTAGGCAGAAGGCAGGGGCACAAATTGTACCATGTTAACATGATAAAACCTTACCATGATAGGGATGGCCTTGTGCATTTGCAGTGGATTTCAAGAGGAGTCTGAGGGAGATCTGGGGACTGATCTCCTCAGTGACATACGGGCTGACACCTCAGTGGAAGAGGTAGCAATGTCCTAGCAGCTATCTCCTACCCAGGTTCAAGAAATCCGAGCAGTGTTGCAGGAATTTGGGGACATGTTCACTGAGAAACCAGGGTGCACCCACCTGGAGCAGCACCAGGTGGATCCATGACCACAAAGGTCTATCAGACAGGCCCCTTATAGAGTGCCTGAGCAAGTCAAACAGACTCTGAGGGAGAAGGTACAGGAGATGTTGGTACTAGGGGTGATTCAAGAGTTCAACAGTCTCTGGGCCTCCCCAGTGGTGCTGATGCCAAAGAAGGATGGCAGCACCAGGTTCTGTGTGGACTACAGGAAATTAAATAGTCACACAGAGTCGGATGCTTACCCCATGCCTAGGACAGATGAGGCTCTAGGGCAGCCGGGTGGGGCTAAGTGTCTTACAACCATTGATCTTACCAATGGTTACTGGCAGGTGGCCTTGACTCCCAGTGCTGGAGAGAAGTCAGCCTTTGTGACTCCTTTTGGCTTGCATGAGTACACAAAGATGCCCTTTGGGATGAAGAATACCCCAGCGACTTTCCAGATGCTGGTAAATCATATCCTAGCAGGAGCAGGAGGGTTTGCCCTTGCTTACCTAGATGATATTACCATCTACAGCCATTCCTGGCCAGAGCACCTTCAGCATGTCAGAGATGTGCTGGGCAAACTACAGAGGACAGGGTTGACCATTAAGCCGAGCAAATGTGAGGTGGGTATGGTGGAGGTCTCCTACCTAGGACATATAGTGGGGAGTGGTAAGATAAAGCCAGAATCTGCCAAAGTGGAAGCCATTAAGGCATGACCTGCACCTTTTACTAAAAAGCAGGTGATGGCATTTTTTAGGGACAGCAGGGTACTACAGAAAGATCATCCCCAGTTATAGTACCATAGCTGCTCCCCTCACAGACCTGACAAGGAAGAACAGGCCAGATAAGGTAGTGTGGACCCCAGCATGTGAGCAGACATTCCAGAAGCTTAAAGAAGTTTTGGGAGAACCTCCTGTGTTAGCCAGTCCAGATTATAGCAAATAATTTGTTGTGAAGGTGGATGCTTCAATCCATGCGGTGGGGGCTGTACTAAGCCAGATTTCTTCAGAGGGACAAGAGCACCTAGTGGTTTATCTCAGTCATAAGCTCCAACCTAGGGAGGAATGCTATGCAGCTGTAGAAAAGGAATGTTTAGCAACAATGTGGGCATTGCAGAAACTTCAGCCTTATCTGGATGGATGGATATTCACTGCTATGACAGATCACAACCCCCTAATATGGTTAAAAAGAGCCAGGCAGCAAAATGCCAAGTTGCTAAGATGGAGCTTAGGGTTGTAAACATATGATATGTCAGTGCAGCACTGCAGTGGGGTTAGCAATGCCAATGCAGATGGACTCTCAAGACAGGGAATGGGGTAAGGTACACCCAGATAGACCTAACCCTCTCAAGCAGCGTTTCTCAAGGGTCACTTGAAAAACTAGCTTGAAATCTCCAATGGGGGAGATATGTGAAGATTGGGTGAAGATAGATGAAGACTGCCAGCCTAGCCAGATAGGATTTTATACATAATTCTGTCATTTGTAAATATGAATGTTGAATTACAGACTTGATTTCTTAAGTGAAAGAAAATACTGTGAAATGTTGAAATACAAGCTTGTTTTCTTAAATGAAAGAATATGCTGTAAAATGTTGAACTTAAAACAATGTAGCAACATTACCCTCTGCTGTAAAGAAAGCTAAGTCAAGCATTTCTTGTCTGTCCTTTGAAGTTAAAATTATTTCATGTCTGTCCCTTTGAAGTTAAACATTGGAGTCAATGAGTCTGGAGTGAAGCATCCTGCCTATTGTTTTAACTTAAGGAATAATTACTAGAGTTTACATGTGGAATGTATTTTATGACTGTAGTTTCCTGCAGGTGCAAGATAACAAGAATGCAGTATCTGTCAGCCTGGGAACCACAGGAAAGTGTAAAAAAATGATGTAATGGGAATCAGGACTGAAGATAGCAATTTAAACAGAGAGAATCAGAATGCATTAAGCATTTTTGTCGTGACCATCCAAGTCATCAGAACTCTGCCTGTTTTTTTTATGTAAGTTGTCTTAGACTTGTGTTTTCTTTTAGAAATAGCTAGAAACTACAAATATTAAACTTAGTGTTTTTCTGTGATGTCAGAACTGTACTACTGAATTATTTTAAGTATTTCTCTGTGATCTCTGAACTCTTGAATAGCACTGTGTAGTAGAAAGTATTGTCTTGTGTTTTTATTATTTATTATTAAATATTTTAAAACCTTTCAACTGTGGCTGTTTTGTGTAGAGATAAGTTAAGCTCTAAGAATACATTGCATGTATATAAGGATCCTCTACCAAGTCACTCCAATAAGCCTTGACTGTTTAGTTATACTACGAATTGGATAATAATATTACACAGTAATAACTGGACACACTTTTAAGGGCCTTTTAGCAGCTGATAAATATTAGTGGGTGGAGGCAGTGGTACTACCATATAGTCTGGTTAAAAGGGGCACAGCTGGAGAACCTGTGCCAGCCTTCCCCAGAAGTGTCTGTGTGGTTGTATAAACTCTTAACTCGAAGTGTGTGTGTCTGTGTGTGTGTGTGTGTGTGTGTGTGTGTGTGTGTGTGTGTGTGTGTGTGTGTATGTGTGTGTGTGTGTGTGTGTGTGTGTGTGTGTGTGTGTGTGTGTGTGTGTGTGTGTGTGTGTGTGTGTGTGTGTGTGTGTGTGTGTGTGTGTGTGTGTGTGTGTGTCAGCTACTTGGGTAGGGACATGATGCACTGGTTGGACAGAGAGGGTGCTGGAGGTTTTAGCTTGCCCATTAGGCTGAGATCTTGACCCTATAGCTGTGCCAGTGGGTAGTCTTATTGGGGACCTGGAGAGCAAGGGAGCAACCAGCCCCAGACTGACTGTGATCTCTGTGTGCTCTTAAGGGAAACTGCACTTTAATGTGTGTATTTGTTATCCTTTCCTTATATATGAAATGCCCTCTCTGGTGTTAGTGGTGAGGAATGAGGCTCCTTGATTGCTGTGCCAGGGCACGGGCATCACACCTGTACAGTGACTCTCAAAATGTTGATGTTAAATTATTTGTGGTTCCTGTGGTTCACATTTCTTTCCACCAGAGTGAGCTGTATCACAAGCTGAATCCTTTAGCTTTAGTATGTGAGTCTTGGAGAAAAACGAAAAGGGTAAGTTGTATGATTGTTTTCCACCTTTGCTCTTTTTTCTTAGTTGTTTGTCTTGCGTTTGAAACTGCAATGATATAAATTTCAGGGAAAAATGGAACAGATGAATCATCCTCTAATAACTATGTTCCAAAGTGAGTAACTGGCTGAGAATTAAAAGCTTTAGGTTCAAAATTTGCTTTATTTCCCAAAGCAAGTAGATTTATTTCTAAGTGTAAATAGAATATCTGAAAAGTTTGAATAGATAATCTATGTTGTGGTCATACATATTGTTGTGGAAAAATTGTTAAATTATTTAACTTTTTTTTCTCTGTGTGTATCTGTAAGTTTCTGTGTCTGTTTCTCTCATTGACTCAATTGAGATAAAGGATTGATGCAATAAAACAAAACTTGGTGTTTATTCAATCCCTTTGAAGCAGTAGTGATTATGAAAAAGTCTGCCATGTCAGATTTATTTGTTCCAAAACTAGTACACAGAAACAGGAGTTAGAATTTCTGAAAACATTTGAGATTGTATAAAAGTACTACAATTTGGATTGTGTTGAGCAGGAACACTATACAAACTTGCAAGTAAAAATTAATCAAAATCTAATATTGCACAGATGAAGAGAAAACTGCTAACTGAGAACAGCAACTGGTGAAAGCTCTGTGACTAAAAACTTTTTTCTGACAGAAAATAGAATCAAAACTTTTAAATTTGGAGATACTTGTTAGCTAATGTTATTCACTTATAGTCAGAGAAAGAACTTATAGCTTCAAGTTATTCAAAATCTGTAATTTTCCTATCAGAATTTCAACTGCTTGGTTAAGAGACAGACTTCAACATGAGCAACTCAAGAAATGGTACTCAGGATTCTTGTGTTAGAAAAACACATCCAGTCACTAATACACATTCCTCTGCCTAACATACAAAGCTATGTCAAACCGAGAGCTATTCGACATGCTCCACTTAAAGAAATCCCAATCTCTCTGAGCTACATGCTCTAGGGACTTAAACCTTGTCACCACAGTAAACAGAGCATGCTGGTGGGATAGATTTCTGTCCAAGAGACTTCCCATACTCTGAAACAAACTACCTATCTATATCAAACAGAGCTTCCCATTAGTACTCTTCAAGAAAAATCTTGATGATTGGATGGGAAATAGGAAATTCACCCCGGGGATCACCTCTGTGGCTCTGCTCGACAGGGGCACAGGAAAATAATTTTCTTGGGTGGCAAAAGTCAGGGTACCTTTTTGTCTAGGCTTGTATAGGCCCTAGGGCCGATAGCCTAGTACCTACATATGAACCTACAAACCTATATGTAGTATGCAGAATGAATTACTTAAAATGGGCAAGATGGATACCAAAATCAAAAGTTCAAAGAAGAGACAAGAAAGAAGATGAAACATTTAGGAATTCTTATTAAATGACAAAGTGCACAAATCAGAACTATGGAAGACGATTTAAATGACCATGAAGGAATAAATACTGAAGATGAGTCTTAGACTGAATTTCTTTTAAAACAAAATGACTGTATCAAAGAAAAAGTTGATTTAGAAGACAAAATAACATTAGAATTTATGGTATACCTCAGGGAGACAACATAATAAATGTATTAAAAACCTGGCTGCATGATACATTAAATGTACCTGAAACTTTACCTTTTCAAATTGAAAGTGCACATAAATCCCTGAGAGCATCTTCAGAGAAGGAAAACTTGACAACACATTTAATTATAGTTAAGTTTATGTCTAGCTTATAAAAAGATCAAATATTAAAAACAGCATGGTCCAGTCCACTTATTAGAAGAGGTGAACGTGCAGTCAGATTTGACAATGATTATTTCAGTAAAGTAATGAGTAAAAGAAAATCCTGCTTACCACTTATCAAGGAACTTAAAAAGCAGAACACTAAAACCAGTTTTTCATTTCCTGCAAAGATCAAATAATTTCTTTCTGAAGAGACTAAAATATTTGACGAATTGGAAGAGGCATCCACTTTTTGTTAACAAAAGTAAAATCCTTAGTGATACTGATGAAATGGATTGGAACAGTATATCACTCAAGAGATGGAGTGAGCTAAATGCCTGGCAAACTGCTTATAAAATGAATAAAAGCTTAAAGACAAGTGAAATGTATTCCATGATTGTATGCTTTTTATTTTAAATGAATGACCAAAAGACAACAAGTCTCAAATCAATCCGGTGTCCACCAATAAGCGAAGTAAGCCAATAGACGTCTTGTAGTTAAAAAAAGATGTTTAATCCAAATAACGCCCCAAACACAAATACAATGTGCACGAAACACATCAAAAACCACAGACTGAACGGAACAGACAGCAACACTACGCTAAAGCAGTTTAGCGCTTTCAACCAGTAAATTGGTCTTCTTCAGAACTGCGTAACAGAGGCATTCAAACCTACTAAATAAACTTTTTGGCGCCAAATCAGGTCTTAAAGTCATATACTTAATACAATAGTGTCAACTGTTATAATAAAGTAAGAATAATATTAAATAATATACACTACAACAAGTATAAAATACATAATAATACATAAGAATTAAATATAAATATGAACTTGTAAACTCCTTAAAAAATTGATGGTGCGTTGTAACTACTAAAGTTTAAAATAACATTATGGAAGCATTCTCACCATATGGACCTAACTATTACTATAATGTACGAATGATGTCATGGACATTAATTGATCATTGCTGACCACCTAAGATATATACATACAATACAAATGATAATGTCGATAGACCACAGAATGTTAATTAATATAAAAACAATAATAAAATTAATTTGTTAATAAAATTATTAATGTTAATGTAAATAAAATGAATCTCAATCTAAAAAATAATATATAGAATTCTAAAAAATAAGAAATATATGTATATGCTGAGGAGATGTATATGTGTATATAATATATATAAATATAAATGTAAATATAAATATGATATAAAATTAATATAAAGTTGAAGTAAAGTTAATGTAAAGTTAGATGAGGTAAACCTGTAAACAAATAATATAATAAAAATATAATAAAAATATTGAAAATGTATAATATGTCAATATAACATAATCATAAATATTCATAAATATTTCTAAATATACAAATTAACTAAAAACCTAATCTTGAATATTTCTATAATGTACAAGTGAACTAAAAAGATATCTCAGTCTTCCATTTGTGCTTTCACAGATAGTTAAAGTGGAACATATACACCAGAAACTGAATGACTGAATGTTACATTTTGATAAATAAATGTTAAATTTGATAATTAACTACATTAATGGCCTCTATGTAAGGAGGCTTTTGATGGATATAAAGTCATTCAGTCCAGGTGGTGTAGTCGCATCCAAGAAAAGTTGCCACCAACTTTCTCTATATGCAATAAGAGATTTAATGTCACCACCCCTAGGGTTGTTAGGTATCACTTCCAATATTACAAACTTGAACATATGTGTCTCTCCATATTGGTGAACGTGTCTATATAAGGCATTGGTGGAATCCTTGACCTTAATGCTATATACATGGTTATATATGCGTTTTTTAATGCATCTTTCAGTACGACCCACATAAAAGGCCTCGCAAGAATCACATTTAGCCAAATATATAACCTGTCTGGTGTTGCAGTTACCCTTTTTGCAATTGATCTTACTTTTGTGTCCATTGTCTAACCTAAAGTCCCCCTTACAATACATAAATTTGCAAAAGTTGCAACACCCACATTTATTGTTATATGTAACAGCACCGACGTTATTAAGTTCAGTAATGGGATGCTCAAGTAGTTTTTTCAAATTGGAACCCATCCGGTATACAAAATTCGGTTTCTTCCCTAATATATTCACTAAATAATGATTTGTACTTATCAGGTGCCAAAATTGGACTATAATTTGTTTAATTTTATCCGACCATATATTATATGGTATTATGCATGCTCTTAAGTAACCAGGTCCCACTCCATTGTTATTCATCACTGGCAGATTCTGTATATCACCAGATCCTAGTAATACTGAGTACTTAATACCCCGATTCCTCATAATGTCAGAAATTATGTCACTCATCAAATCCTGTGGATACCCCCTTTCACTAAAAAAACTTTGTATTTGTATGAGTTCCGACTCCAAGTCCTCTGACTCTGATACCATTCTAACGGCCCTAATACATTGGCCCTTAAATACATTAGTTTTCAGTTTGTGAGGATGACAACTGGTAAACTCAAGATAGTTATTAGAGAAGGTAGGTTTTCTATAAATAGTGGAACGCACTTTACCATTCTCATGGGTTACCAGTGTGTCTAAATATGGTAAGCCTTTGGAGTCAAATTCATAAGTAAATTTCAAATAATCACTACTATTATTAATGGCATCGATGAATGACAACATTTCCTCAAAAGTGCCTTTCCATAACAAATATATGTCATCTAAAAACCTGGAATAGTATGTTACCTTGGTAAAAAGGGGATATCTAAACAAAAATTCATCTTCCCAATTCAGCATGACCAGGTTAGCAAAGATGGGTGCACAAGCTGCACCCATCGCTACGCCCCTGGTCTGCTGAAATATCTCCCCTTCAAAGTAAATATAATTGTTTTCCAGAACAAGTGACATCATCTCAGTTAATAAGGAGATAGTATCCCAAGATAGATCTGTATGATTCCTTAGACTGTTGGAAAAGGCTTCCAGTCCTTTCTCCTTAGGAATACATGTAAATAGATCTATCACATCGATGGTTATAATGTATTGAAACTCAACATTCTCAAAACTCGAAACTGGATAGTTGGAAAGAAAACACCACGAGTCTTTTACCATGTGTGGAATCAGGGTATATATATTTTTTAAGGTCGTATCAATAAACTTCCCCATCTTGAAAGTTTTAGAATCACTACCCGATACAATCGGTCTTAGAGGGGGGTCATCGCTATTTTTGTGGGTTTTAGGTATACCCACCATGTTAGCCAACTTAGGATGTTCAACTTTAATGAATTTATAAATTTCGATGGTAATTCTCCCATCTATTGAAAATTCTTCAATATAGGAGTCAATCCTGCGATATGCTATATTTAGTTGATTCCTGGAAATAGTAACATAGTTGGCTGTATTGTGCAATATATCATATATTTTTTGTGTGTATTTCATACTGTCATAAATAGCTATACCCCCCCTTTATCGGGTTTCATCAGTCTAATAGATTTGTTACTTCTAATAGCTTTAAGTAATTCCCTTTCCTCAATGGACAGATTACTGAATTCATCAGCCTTATTGAAACCTTTGTAGGCTTTGTATATTTCCCTAGTAACGATCTTATCATAACAATCAATAATTGAATGATTGGGTGGTGTGAATTTACTCCTAATAGTCAAATTGGCACCCTTGGTAACTTTGCTCTCCTCTCTTGTACCACAGATAATATTTTTTTCCTTGAAGTAAACTTCCAAATTAATTTTCCTAATATATTTTTTGAAATCTATTAATACTTCAGTTAGTGAGAACTTTGGATTCGGTATATATTTCAACCCTTTCTCCATCAATTGAAAGTATACCTTATCTATAGTCAAATCAGTGTAATTGAATATATTAAAATGTCGATACGATAACATCTTGCCTGTAACTACTATTGGGTCATCTTGTTCAAAATTGTCATTTTCAGATGGTCCATATTCCAATAAATTGCAGTTGGTACCTGTAACATTGTGTTTACTTCCACTGAGTAATGGTGACAAGTTTGATGGGACAATACACACTACCTTGTTCTGGTGTATACCCTGTTTCCCCTGTTCTGTAATGGGGGATGATTCCCCCACCTTTTTGACTGAAAATCCTCATAAACAACATTCCTAGAGTTTGAATCAAATTCATAACATGTATCACTCCCTAACACCCCATCAACTTCATTGGTAACAGGAATCTTGTTGGAATTTCCCTGAATGTTCCTTTTTCTCGGCCAGACATAAGCTCTCTTTTGTTGGTATTGTGTACTATCCCTCTTCATTTTGTCTGTTTTACGCTTACAAACGTTATTAGCCCATTTTTTAGCTTCAATGTATTGCTTGTTATACAATTTCGCCCAGTCCTTAAACACTAAATCATTGACTATTTGTGTGTTCAATATTTCTACTTCATGGATAGCCTTACTAAGTTTGTCATCATAATACTTCATGAGTAGTTGAATATAATTAAATCCACATTTATCAAAAAAATCATTAAATTCCTTCATACATTCCTCAGTCAAATCAATACCTAAGGGTAATTTGAAAAATCTCAACCCTTTAGGAACAATCCTCGCATCCATACATTTCTGTAAATATAAAGTGTCCACTTTAAGTCCATTAATAGTCTTGAGTTTCTTTCCCAAAGAATAAATCATAGTCTTTAAGTTGACAGTCTCGTGGTTGTTCAAACAACCAGAAGGCGATGTCATCTTTTCGTCAACTCCATGGTTGTCAACAAAAAAGTCAAAGGATAAAAATTGGTTGAACAAATCCACATCCTGCATAACAGAACCAGACCCCATATCTGGTAAAGGCATATGTGTACGCTGACCAGTTGCATTAGTCTGTAAATTAACCCTATTCGCCGTAACAGTAGAATAGGTTTTATAAGGTGGCCCCCTCTTGGGTTTGGTACCCACCCTCTTAGCCTCCAAGTCATAATCATAAATGGAAAAATCAAACGTACAATCAGAGATGTTGATATTGCTACTGGATAGCGGTGCAATAATATCCAAACCTGGGGTGGGACTGGTATGAGGAGATTTCTGTCCATTGGGAATGTCAAAACTGTCATGTGAGTGATCTTCCAAATATTCTGTAGCAATCTGATTGTCAGCATTGTTGTTACCCTTATGAACTGTTCTAATGAGCATGGGACGGTTGACAGTCCCCTTATCAGTCAAAGTTGGTAAAACATGATGATTATCGTCCCCCAATCTAAGCGAACCTGCAACAGGTATCGCTTCTTTCTGTTTAGAAAGGTGACCACTACTAGGGGGTTTGTTATGATCCTGTTGGCAACATACCATATCCCCCTGTAATAATTTCGAAACCAAAAGGGACAACTGTTTCACCTCACCTCTCAATTCCGCTATTTGCGTGGTAAATGCCTCTGTAGCATTGTGGCTGTTGCTGTTACTGTTCTCCGTCGCAGGCAAATTACTGTCCATGGGCGCTGGATTCTCCGAATGGAGTGAGCTCTTGGCGTTCTCGCCGGAAGCCGCCGGAGTATTCAACGACATCGTAAATGAATGACCAAAAGACAACAAGTCTCAAATCAATCCGGTGTCCACCAATAAGCGAAGTAAGCCAATAGACGTCTTGTAGTTAAAAAAAGATGTTTAATCCAAATAACGCCCCAAACACAAATACAATGTGCACGAAACACATCAAAAACCACAGACTGAACGGAACAGAACTTGTAAACTCCTTAAAAAATTGATGGTGCGTTGTAAGATGCTTCCATAATGTTATTTTAAACTTTAGTAGTTACAACGCACCATCAATTTTTTAAGGAGTTTACAAGTTCATATTTATATTTAATTCTTATGTATTATTATGTATTTTATACTTGTTGTAGTGTATATTATTTAATATTATTCTTACTTTATTATAACAGTTGACACTATTGTATTAAGTATATGACTTTAAGACCTGATTTGGCGCCAAAAAGTTTATTTAGTAGGTTTGAATGCCTCTGTTACGCAGTTCTGAAGAAGACCAATTTACTGGTTGAAAGCGCTAAACTGCTTTAGCGTAGTGTTGCTGTCTGTTCCGTTCAGTCTGTGGTTTTTGATGTGTTTCGTGCACATTGTGTTTGTGTTTGGGGCGTTATTTGGATTAAACATCTTTTTTTAACTACAAGACGTCTGTTGGCTTACTTCGCTTATTGGTGGACACCGGATTGATTTGAGACTTGTTGTCTTTTGGTCATTCATTTATGATGTCGTTGAATACTCCGGCGGCTTCCGGCGAGAACGCCAAGAGCTCACTCCATTCGGAGAATCCAGCGCCCGTGGACAGTAATTTGCCTGCGACGGAGAACAGTAACAGCAACAGCCACAACGCTACAGAGGCATTTACCACGCAAATAGCGGAATTGAGAGGTGAGGTGAAACAGTTGTCCCTTTTGGTTTCGAAATTATTACAGGGGGATATGGTATGTTGCCAACGGGATCATAACAAACCCCCTAGTAGTGGTCACCTTTCTAAACAGAAAGAAGCGATACCTGTTGCAGGTTCGCTTAGATTGGGGGACGATAATCATCATGTTTTACCAACTTTGACTGATAAGGGGACTGTCAACCGTCCCATGCTCATTAGAACAGTTCATAAGGGTAACAACAATGCTGACAATCAGATTGCTACAGAATATTTGGAAGATCACTCACATGACAGTTTTGACATTCCCAATGGACAGAAATCTCCTCATACCAGTCCCACCCCAGGTTTGGATATTATGGCACCGCTATCCAGTAGCAATATTAACATCTCTGATTGCACGTTTGATTTTTCCATTTATGATTATGACTTGGAGGCCAAGAGGGTGGGTACCAAACCCAAGAGGGGCCACCTTACAAAACCTATTCTACTGTTACGGCGAATAGGGTTAATTTACAGACTAACGCAACTGGTCAGCGTACACATATGCCTTTACCAGATATGGGGTCTGGTTCTGTTATGCAGGATGTGGATTTGTTCAACCAATTTTTATCCTTTGACTTTTTTGTTGACAATCATGGAGTTGACGAAAAGATGACATCGCCTTCTGGTTGTTTGAACAACCATGAGACTGTCAACTTAAAGACTATGATTTATTCTTTGGGAAAGAAACTCAAGACTATTAATGGACTTAAAGTGGACACTTTATATTTACAGAAATGTATGGATGCGAGGATTGTTCCTAAAGGGTTGAGATTTTTCAAATTACCCTTAGGTATTGATTTGACTGAGGAATGTATGAAGGAATTTAATGATTTTTTTGATAAATGTGGATTTAATTATATTCAACTACTCATGAAGTATTATGATGACAAACTTAGTAAGGCTATCCATGAAGTAGAAATATTGAACACACAAATAGTTAATGATTTAGTGTTCAAAGACTGGGCGAAATTGTATAACAAGCAATACATTGAAGCTAAAAAATGGGCCAACAATGTTTGTAAGCGCAAAACAGACAAAATTAAGAGGGATAGCACACAATACCAACAAAAGAGAGCTTATGTCTGGCCGAGAAACAGGAACATTCAGGGAAATTCCACCAAGATTCCTGTTACTAATGAAGTTGATGGGGTGTTAGGGAGTGATACATGTTATGAATTTGATTCAAACTCTAGGAATGTTGTTTATGAGGATTTTCAGTCAAAAAGGTGGGGGAATCATCCCCCATTACAGAACAGGGGAAACAGGGTATACACCAGAACAAGGTAGTGTGTATTGTCCCATCAAACTTGTCACCATTACTCAGTGGAAGTAAACACAATGTTACAGGTACCAACTGCAATTTATTGGAACATGGACCATCTGAAAGTGACAATTTTGAGCAAGATGACTCAATAGTAGTTACAGGAAAGATGGTTTCGTATCGACATTTTAATATATTCAATTACACTGATTTGACTATAGATAAGGTATACTTTCAATTGATGGAGAAAGGGTTGAAATATATACCGAATCCAAAGTTCTCACTAACTGAAGTATTAATAGATTTCAAAAAATATATTAGGAAAATTAATTTGGAAGTTTACTTCAAGGAAAAAAATATTATCTGTGGTACAAGAGAGGAGAGCAGAGTTACCAAGGGTGCCAATTTGACTATTAGGAGTAAATTCACACCACCCAATCATTCAATTATTGATTGTTATGATAAGATCGTTACTAGGGAAATATACAAAGCCTACAAAGGTTTCAATAAGGCTGATGAATTCAGTAATCTGTCCATTGAGGAAAGGGAATTACTTAAAGCTATTAGAAGTAACAAATCTATTAGACTGATGAAACCCGATAAAGGGGGGGTATAGCTATTTATGACAGTATGAAATACACACAAAAAATATATGATATATTGCACAATACAGCCAACTATGTTACTATTTCCAGGAATCAACTAAATATAGCATATCGCAGGATTGACTCCTATATTGAAGAATTTTCAATAGATGGGAGAATTACCATCGAAATTTATAAATTCATTAAAGTTGAACATCCTAAGTTGGCTAACATGGTGGGTATACCTAAAACCCACAAAAATAGCGATGACCCCCCTCTAAGACCGATTGTATCGGGTAGTGATTCTAAAACTTTCAAGATGGGGAAGTTTATTGATACGACCTTAAAAAATATATATACCCTGATTCCACACATATTAAAAGACTCGTGGTGTTTTCTTTCCAACTATCCAGTTTCGAGTTTTGAGAATGTTGAGTTTCAATACATTATAACCATCGATGTGATAGATCTATTTACATGTATTCCTAAGGAGAAAGGACTGGAAGCCTTTTCCAACAGTCTAAGGAATCATACAGATCTATCTTGGGATACTATCTCCTTATTAACTGAGATGATGTCACTTGTTCTGGAAAACAATTATATTTACTTTGAAGGGGAGATATTTCAGCAGACCAGGGGCGTAGCGATGGGTGCAGCATGTGCCCCCATCTATGCCAACCTGGTCATGCTGAATTGGGAAGATGAATTTTTGTTTAAATATCCCCTTTTTACCAAGGTAACATACTATTCCAGGTTTTTAGATGACATATATTTGTTATGGAAAGGCACTTTTGAGGAAATGTTGTCATTCATCGATGCCATTAATAATAGTAGTGATTATTTGAAATTTACTTATGAATTTGACTCCAAAGGTTTACCATATTTAGACACACTGGTAACCCATGAGAATGGTAAAGTGCGTTCCACTATTTATAGAAAACCTACCTTCTCTAATAACTATCTTGAGTTTACCAGTTGTCATCCTCACAAACTGAAAACTAATGTATTTAAGGGCCAATGTATTAGGGCCGTTAGAATGGTATCAGAGTTAGAGGACTTGGAGTCGGAACTCATACAAATACAAAGTTTTTTTAGTGAAAGGGGGTATCCACAGGATTTGATGAGTGACATAATTTCTGACATTATGAGGAATCGGGGTATTAAGTACTCAGTATTACTAGGATCTGGTGATATACAGAATCTGCCAGTGATGAATAACAATGGAGTGGGACCTGGTTACTTAAGAGCATGCATAATACCATATAATATATGGTCGGATAAAATTAAACAAATTATAGTCCAATTTTGGCACCTGATAAGTACAAATCATTATTTAGTGAATATATTAGGGAAGAAACCGAATTTTGTATACCGGATGGGTTCCAATTTGAAAAAACTACTTGAGCATCCCATTACTGAACTTAATAACATCGGTGCTGTTACATATAACAATAAATGTGGGTGTTGCAACTTTTGCAAATTTATGTATTGTAAGGGGGACTTTAGGTTAGACAATGGACACAAAAGTAAGATCAATTGCAAAAAGGGTAACTGCAACACCAGACAGGTTATATATTTGGCTAAATGTGATTCTTGCGAGGCCTTTTATGTGGGTCGTACTGAAAGATGCATTAAAAAACGCATATATAACCATGTATATAGCATTAAGGTCAAGGATTCCACCAATGCCTTATATAGACACGTTCACCAATATGGAGAGACACATATGTTCAAGTTTATAATATTGGAAGTGATACCTAACAACCCTAGGGGTGGTGACATTAAATCTCTTATTGCATATAGAGAAAGTTGGTGGCAACTTTTCTTGGATGCGACTACACCACCTGGACTGAATGACTTTATATCCATCAAAAGCCTCCTCATATAGAGGCCATTAATGTAGTTAATTATCAAATTTAACATTTATTTATCAAAATGTAACATTCAGTCATTCAGTTTCTGGTGTATATGTTCCACTTTAACTATCTGTGAAAGCACAAATGGAAGACTGAGATATCTTTTTAGTTCACTTGTACATTATAGAAATATTCAAGATTAGGTTTTTTAGTTAATTTGTATACTGTAGAAATATTTATGATTATGTTATATTGACATATTATACATTTTCAATATTTTTATTATATTTTTATTACATTATTTGTTTACAGGTTTACCTCATCTAACTTTACATTAACTTTATATTAATTTTATATTATATTTATATTCACATTTATATTTATATATATTATATACACATATACATTTCCTCAGCATATACATATATTTTTTATTTCTTAGAATTCTATTTATTTCTTAGATTGAGATTCATTTTATTTACATCAATATTAATAATTTTATTAACAATTTAATTTCATTATTGTTTTTATATTAATTAACATTCTGTGGTCTATCGACATTATCATTTGTATTGTATGTATATATCTTAGGTGGTCAGCAATGATCAATTAATGTCCATGACATCATTCGTACATTATAGTAATAGTTAGGTCCATATGGTGAGAATGCTTCCATAATGTTATTTTATATTTTAAATTTTAGTAGTTACAACGCACCATCAATTTTTTAAGGAGTCAACAAGTTCACATTTATATTTAATTTTTATGTATTATTATGTATTTTATACTTGTTGTAGTGTATATTATTTAACATTATTCTTACTTTATTATAACAGTTGACACTATTGTATTAAGTATATGACTTTAAGACCTGATTTGGCGCCAAAAAGTTTATTTAGTAGGTTTGAATGCCTCTGTTACGCAGTTCTGAAGAAGACCAATTTACTGGTTGAAAGCGCTAAACTGCTTTAGCGTAGTGTTGCTGTCTGTTCCATTCAGTCTGTGGTTTTTGATGTGTTTCGTGCACATTGTATTTGTGTTTGGGGCGTTATTTGGATTAAACATCTTTTTTTAACTACAAGACGTCTATTGGCTTACTTCGCTTATTGGTGGACACCGGATTGATTTGATGCTTTTTATTTTCTGAAACAAGAGATTTATTCTTTAAGTAAAAGGTTTGTATTGTACATTAAGATTCAAAAGATAGATATGTAGGTATGTAATTATATTTAAGCTAATCCATTTTCACTATAAAGTATATAAATGGTTACATTTATGGTGTTGCTATAGTCATAATGAAAGATTTGATTTCTTTAATTTAACTAAACTTATACATGTATGTGTTGTCTAGACATGCAGCGAGCAAATTTCTACAGATGTGGGGGTGAAAAGTACTAACGTATTATTGCAACCACACACTGTCAGTATTCAAGGAATTCCGAGCAACATTCCTTTCTCTATTAAATAACGTTTTGCTGAGAATGCCATGCATGCTGGCAGTACGTGGTTGTCATAATACTTTAGTACTTTTCACCTCCACATCTGTAGAAGTTTGCTTGCTGCATGTCTAGACAGCACATAAAGAAATAGATAAAAGCAGTACCCTATTAATTTCCCTATAACATTTATTCTTCTGTGGCCCAAATGAAAATGGCAAGTATTTTTTGTAAGCTTAGCCCTCTCACCCATGTACACTACCAAACATGCCAGTCACTAAAGGAAAGCCTAATACACTGTTATCTGATTACTTTATGCATGATTACTGCTAATTTTATAAAGTATCTAACTGGTTGTTCTTGTTGTACCTATCAATTGCTTACTTCTCGAGAAGTTTAAATAATTTTTTCAAATGTAATGTAATCAACACCATTATTGACCAGTCTGTTTTACACAGACTATTACATTCTCAGAGCGTATTAAACTGTTACTGGTCTCTGCTGTCCAAAGTGTAGCTGAGAAGGAAAACAGCTTAACATGCATGATGTGATTGGGAGGGTGGCTTAATGGCTAAGGTGAT